>NC_042974.1:40000-241701 GCF_901001165.1 Salmo trutta | reverse complement strand
GAGAGAGAGATGAGAGAGATGAGAGATGATAGAGAGAGAGAGAGAGAGAGAGAGAGACAGAGACAGAGAGAGAGAGAGACAGAGAGACAGAGACAGAGAGAGACAGACAGAGAGAGACAGACAGAGACAGAGTGAGAGAGAAACAGACAGAGACAGAGACAGAGACAGAGACAGACAGAGAGAGAGTGAGAGAGAAACAGACAGAGACAGAGACAGAGACAGAGACAGACAGAGAGAGAGTGAGAGAGAAACAGACAGAGACAGAGACAGAGACAGAGACAGAGACAGAGACAGAGACAGAGGGAGAGGGAGAGGGAGAGACAGAGACAGAGACAGAGACAGAGGGAGAGGGAGAGGGAGAGGGAGAGGGAGAGAGAGAGAGTTCCATCACAGCAGCAAGATTTGTGACCTGTTGCCACAAGAAAAGGTCAACCAGTGAAGAACAAACACCCTTGTAAATACAACTCATATTTATGCGTATTTATTTTCCCTTTTGTACTTTAACCATTTGTAGATCGTTACAACACTGTACATATACATAGTATGACATTTGTAATGTCTATATTCTTTTGGAACTTCTGTGAGTGTAATGTTTACTATTAAGTTTTATTGTTTATTTCTCTTTGTATATAATCTACTTCACTTGCTTTGGAAATGTTAACACATGTTTCCAATGTCAATAAAACCCCTTGAATTGAATTGAAATTGAGAGAGAGAGAGAGAGAGAGAGAGAAAGAGATGAAGCGTGGCATGGGACAGTGAGGATTGAGGATCCAGGATTTCTGTGGTATCTGAAGAATCTCCCTCCTGGCCATAGAGCCACGGTGAATGACTGATCAAGGGTAGGCACAGATTATTGTTCAGAAACCTCTGTGAATGTAAACACCCCATCGCCACTGTACTCGACTGATCATGTGAAGCCCCATTCTACAGTATTGTTCAGAAACCTCTGTGAATGTAAACACCACGGTTTATAACACAGAGTGAAGAGCCAGAGCCCCTGATGTGCAGCCTGCATGCAGCCATCCATCTAGCCCTTTATAAATAAATTATCTGAATTCCCCCTAAGGCTTAACCCCTTAAATTCACCGCAATTACAGGGGTATATTATTATTAGCGTTCAAGTAGAGGCTCCGGCTGTAGTCGGTTGACTGGCAGGAATCATTTATGGCAGGTGGGGGACAGCCCCCCCCCCCTAAATTAGGTTAGGTTTAGGGCAGTAAATCAGGTTAGGTATAAGATATGGTCTTGTTTAGGGCAGTATATCAGGTTAGGTTTAGGGCAGTATATCAGGTCAGGTTTAGGGCAGTATATCAGGTTAGGTATAAGACGGTCTTGTTTAGGGCAGTATGTCAGGTTAGGTATAAGACATGATGTTGTTTAGGGCAGTATATCAGGTCAGGTTTAGGGCAGTATGTCAGGTTAGGTATAAGACATGATCTTGTTTAGGGCAGTATGTCAGGTTAGGTATAAAACATGGTCTTGTTTAGGGCAGTATGTCAGGTTAGGTATAAGACATGGTCTTGTTTAGGGCAGTATGTCAGGTTAGGTATAAAACATGGTCTTGTTTAGGGCAGTATGTCAGGTTAGGTATAAAACATGATCTTGTTTAGGGCAGTATGTCAGGTATCTGCTGGATATCTCTTACAGAGTTAAAGAAACGTATCTCCTTGTCTTGAGACTTGGTCTGTCTCCGTATTGCTATGTATTTACAGTCGCCCCTCTTGTTCTATTAATGCCCTGGTCTCATTTTCTTTCCTACCCTGTCCTGTTCTATTCATGCCCTGGTTTTCTTGTCTTTCCTACACTCTCCTACTTATTCTGACAGTGACACTAACTCCTCACTGCTTCTCTGGCCCTGCCTGGCACTTCTCCAAGATACGCGTTGGTAACATGCAGTCCTGTACTGGCGGATCTAACTGGAACAGAAGACAGTTTTATGGTGGTCTCTGCTCTCATCTTCGGTGAGTTCGCAAAACCACAAATGACACTTTTCTATTTCAATCTCATTTCTTACTTGTTTAGTTGTAACTGTGTACACTGCATTGGGGTTAGTGGCGTAGAGATGATCTGGAATGGTTAATTCCTGAATTTGAGGAAGCAAGAAGGAATTTGAAGGTGACAATATCAATATAACTAATCGTTTAAATCGACCTTAAACTGGCCTTCACAGTTTAGCATTTAAAATATTTTTTTTTCTATAAATATGTAAACATTACAAACAGATGTTTAGTATAACGCCCAATGCAACAACAATAACGTGTGCATTAAACATGTCATTCCATGTAGTGTACAGCAGACGTCCTTTATTCCACCACTCTCCTTCTACTGCCACTTTAGCTGTCAGGTCGTATAAACACAGCCGTGGCATCATGTCCCATGATATCTGAGGCCTGTCACGCGGAGTTCCTTAAACCACTGGAGCGTCTCTGCTGCCTGGTAAATAAATAACAAGGCTCTGAAATCTCAGACACCGTTCTGAGTTATGGAAACCATCCCAAACATCCACCCTCCTTATCTACGCACTTAGAGATAACCAAGCAAGATTTGGCACAGCTGGAGAGTCAGACTCCTTCGCCTTCTCTTCTCCTCTGTCCGGGTGTCTGTCTGTCTATCTATCGTTCCCCTTCTACATGGGTGAGTGCCTCTACTCCCTGGTATTGTTATACCATCTTTTCAACGTTCATCCCTCCATCCCCCTCTCTCTTGCTCTCATTGGCAGGGTATGTGGTGTGGACTGCAGCTGGGAGGGTTACTGGCCTGGTGACGGCTCGGTTAGGACATTAGGACGGTCCGGCTCCCGCTGCAGGACACTGGGATCCTCTCCGTCCTCACGCTCCACCTGGCAACTGGGGGTGCAGAGGTAGGGGGGGCCTGTGGAGGTTCAGTAGGGGGTCGGCAGGGGGGTGGTGATGGGGATGGGGGGGAAGAGGGGAGAGGGAAGAGGGAGGCAGTGTCTCGTGGTCTCCTGGTCTGTCTGGGGAACCCTCATGCCTGCTCTAACACTCATTACTCTCCCTGAATCCCGCGGGTGCTCGGTGCTAGACACCATTCCAATGTGAAAGCATCCCGGGTGCTAGTGCTGCTCCAGGACCGACTATAGCTACCTCCGCTCCCAGGTTACAGTATTCACTTAACGAGGGACAGCCTAGTCACTGGTCCCAAGCGACACCAGGAGAGCCAAGCCAACCGCTGTGTGCCTGGGCAGTAATGGTGGGGGTAACACAATCTCACTGGTTGGTTTGAAAATGTGTTGCTGTCTGAAAGAAGCAGTAAATATCTTTCAAATTCTCTTTGTTTTTCCATCTTTTACATTTGACTATCACTTTACTTTGTGCACAAAGTTCAGAGAACGAACACAATATATATTCCACAAAGGACTCGAGTTTAAAATAATGGCCAACAGTCTCTTGATACAATTTCCATTTAGAGTTCTATCAGAATAATATAATGCCAGACATGCTATAATGTTACTATTGTTTTTACTAACCTATTTTCCTAGGAAGTAAATTAATTGTGCCACTTGAGTATAAGATGTGTATTTTTAACGTCTCGTCTCTTTGTTTTGTTTACTGGACCTTAATATAGTATTATCGTGCTGAGTATTTTCCCCTGCCTTTAGCACAAAGCCACATACTGATCCACATAACTAGGTAGTGCTTTTCAAAACGCCTGATCCTTAACAGAAAGCAGGACGTGTGAAGAAAACGTGGAGATAAATTCACTCTATGGGACGTGTTCACTTCAGATGGGAAGGGCAGAGCCAGAGATAAATACCAGAAAAATGTTCCTATGGTTTGTGAGATGACTCAAAATATAACACTCAAATAATATTTAAAACATCCAAACACGTGAAGTTTTGTAAATGTTAATTTTAACGGGGCAGAGGAGGTTGGAGGTTTGGGACAGAGATGTTTCAGCGTTATATGATTAAATCAATACGAGTTTGGGAAATAAAACGTTGATGGTCAGTTAAACAATGTCTTTTAAATTCACAAACAAGGGTTTTGCTCAGGAAAAGGAGGTCATATCAAGTAGAAGCATTAGCGTGAATAAAGACACATTGACGAGGAGAAACTCCCTCTTGCTTATGGCAACAACAAAGTCATTCTCAACAAGAGGTCATTTTATCAATAAAACATTTTAATACACTTGTTATGGGGGGGCAAATCTATCCATGGGCGTGAACACAACCAAAAAAAAGAAGGAATTTGTGGATGATAAAATCAGTATCCGTTCTATATACGTCTCTTAAATATCCTTTCATCCGAGTCGGGGTACAAGCAGAGGAGCGTGAAAAACATAAATGCTGCAAATGTCATTAAATGCCTTTTTTTTAAGCGCTCTTTCTCTGCTAAATAAGTCATAGTCACGGTCTGCAAAGCATATCCACAACACGCAGTACTTGGATCTCTCTCACGGCGAGTAAGTGTGGATCCGTCCTGACTCCCTGCTTGGGAGGATCTCACCCTTATAACACTGCCAATATACGACAAGGTCGCTACCATCTTCAGCCAAGTCTCTTTAAGGGCAGCGTGGCTAGACTGGCTATCGCATGAAGGAGACACGGACATGAGGTCATCAAAAGATCATGACAAAAATCATTAAGACAGCTGGTACTAGCTGGCAACAAAAAAAAACAGATATTTACCACGTTGTGAACACTTTTTTGTTTTAACTGAAATTAATCAATAAAGGGTGCAAGCTTGCAGTTTATCCTGCAATTATTGAAACACATGTCAGACATGAAAGGGATGGATTGTTTTATTTGATCACGTACGTATATTGGAGACTGTGCAGTGAAGATTTGTACAGTACAGTTTCTACTGTACCAATGAGTTAAAAGATACTGTATGACTTGTCATGTTATCATTGTCAGTTGTTTCATTCAATATAGAGGAGGGGAAAAAGCAACAGCACCTTCCAGTTTAATGCACAAAAACCACTTACACACAAGTGACAGACCACATTACCCCCTTTCACTTCCATTAACTGCGATTTCTGGATGTCTGCCTACAGTGGGTAGACAGCCCCTCTTCTGAGATATGTGATTTCTGGATGTCTGCCTACAGTGGGTAGACAGCCCCTCTTCTGAGATATGGTCCAGGGATGTTTTTTGAAGGGACGTGGGATTTCTGATCCTTGTCTGTCCCGTGCATTTCCAGGACAGCAGTAAGAGGAGGAGGGACAGAGATAGGTCAGTGAGTCCCAGATTGTTGTCTTTCGGTAATGTATTAATGGCCGTCTGGCCTCCATCTTTACTACTATGAGGCCAGAACATACAGAGTAAAAGAGTAGCCTACATTATTTCTTAACCAGAAGGGTTAAATATGGATGAGGGACCGGGAGGTATTCAGAGCTAACACACACACACACACACACACACACACACACACACACACACACACACACACACACACACACACACACACACACACACACACACACACACACACACACACACAAACTGAAGGATGTTTGTAGACCAACTACACTGTATGGTTGTACTGAGACATTGTGAAAAACAAAATGGGAGAGACAGACCGTGAGAGACAGAGAGAGACAGAGAGAGACAGAGAGAGACAGAGAGAGAGAGAAAGAGAGAGAGAGAGAGAGAGAGAGAGACCGTGAGACCGTTCTAGAACCTGTGTTGATAGCTTGTTGTGTTTTAAAACTTTTGGGAAAGTGTGTGTCACACCTTCAGTCCAAAGGGAGGCTCTCTATAAAACACTGTGAAACCAGTGGATGTAACACCTCGACAACTGAGGAGTTTCAACAAAACAAAAGGCATACAGCTGTCGAATGGTGGCAAGTGGAAATGTCCCACTGACTGCCTTGGAGAAAAAACAACACCACAATGAACAATTACTTTTATGAGACAGTGGTGAAAATTCACAATTACTTTTACGAGACAGTGGTGAAAATTCACAATTACTTTTACGAGACAGTGGTGAAAATTCACAATTACTTTACGAGACAGTGGTGAAAATTCACAATTACTTTTACGAGACAGTGGTGAAAATTCACAATTACTTTTACGAGACAGTGGTGAAAATTCACAATTACCTTTACGAGACAGTGGTGAAAATTCACAATTACTTTTACGAGACAGTGGTGAAAATTCAGAATTACTTCAATGATACTGCGGTGAAAAACAACATATCTCCAATGGCTTTCTGTATATGTAGGCTTACAGGTGCATCCCGTACACCCATGATAGTCAGTGGAGCCGCTGTAATGAACGATTGACTCAGAACACACAGAGGACCCGGTGTGCATAGTCATAACTAAAAACTGTGGGCCGTTGAGATAGAGCGAAACCTTTTATTTATCTCCCTGTTCAACAGAGGATAGGGCATAAGAGCATCCTGCAGTCTGTTTGTACGTGCCCTGAGCAGCTGAAGTCAAGTCTTATGTACTATTTGTTGAAGGATTCAACATGGGAATTTTGTGAGTAAACCTATTTCAGTTAGAGCTCACATGATCAGTTACAGGATCTCTCGCCTGATTTTTTTCCACTCAATGAATTGTGTTTTCCAGTCAATGAATCACAAGTGGAAAAAAAATAAGAGAAAGAAGATATTAATCGCTATTACGTAAACAGACCAAGTTTGGGATTCCTCCCCTGTGCCAGGCAAGTGATCTGTTTTAAATCCTCATAGAAGGCATTACCCAGCATGCACTATAATATATCATTATATCAAAATCATGTATCAGATCATTGTTTTCTAAACGATTCAGCGTATTAGTAGATAAGCACACATTAGATACTATATAATCCATCTGAATAACAGTATCCTTATTTAACCTCTATGTCGTTGTTGTTGTTGGCCGTACGGGAGACTGGTACTATCCTCTACTGCAGCGATCATAGCTATACTTAATACTATTAAAATATAATAAACATTATAATAAAACTAGAATTAAAAGTGACACCAAAGGTAGATCTATACCTTTAAAAAATAATAATCTAACAGCGTCTCATAACTTCATAAATGTTGTATTGGGAGTCCTTTCTGCCTCGTCCATTTCAATCTTTGTGACTTTTTCCCAGAACTGATTTGGATATCGTGGCCATACTGTGACAGGCCGTAGAGCTCACATCAATCACATCTCCTAAAAGTAGTCCAGCTGAATCCAGCCACAGTAAAGGGGCCAGAGAGCTTGTCCCTCCCTCCATCCCTCCCTCCCCCCCCCCCTCCCTCCCTCCCTCCATCCCTCCCTCCCTCCCTCCCCCCCTCCCTCCATCCCTCCCTCCCTCCCCAGAGATGGCCTGGCTGTAGAAGCTTCTACAGATAACAGCCCAGTTCAGTCACTTGAAGTAATCCTTTAGTGACTAAAATGACTGGAATGACAAAATATGGGACTGTGATTTACACTTTTGGACATCAATAAACTAGATACTCTGAGTGTTCTAGTGAAGGGACAGACGTGGAAAAAAAAGGATGTTTTAGAAAAAAGGGGGAAAAAAAGAACAAGAAAGAAAGCTGGTACGAACACCACCCTCACCACAGGAAGGAGAGAGGTGCATGCAGCCGAGCCCTCGGAATGGAAATCTAGCAAGCGTGAAAACTGCTGCTTTCTATTGTGCTGGACATAGTGTCTATTCTCTTCCTGGGTCACGGAATGCCTTTTGCTGCTACTCTAACAGGATTGGGCTGCGTGCTATCTGCTCTACTCTTAATTCATTTAAGACCCCCCCCCCAAAAAAAAAAAATCTCCCAAGGATCCTAATAGATCCGTGTTTTAGTTCAACATACCTGGACACATTTACTCTAAGAGAATCTTGTCTGCAAAGGAAACCTAACAGAATGGTCTTGATATTTCTGAGCAAGTGCTTCTTTGAGCTCAGCTTTTTTGTTGTTGTTGCCAGCGTTGTGTGGGATAGTGTTTGTGGAGCAGGGTACTCTCTGCAAACAGAGAAATAGGAGTTGATTCTTGACTCTTCTGTAATCCAAAAAAAACGACATAAATAAACTTCTAATGTCTCGTTATGACCTCCACATGTACTGTATCAGACCATCACAAATAAACAGACTCCATACCTCAATGAAACGGGTTGTATGTTTCTAATATGCTTTATATTAATAGGTTACACTTGCTTAACGTAGAGGAAAAGTTAGCAAGTGTAGGTCTAACATATCTATAAGCAGTTTATAATAAAAGAAAGAAATGTGTAAATTAAAGATACATATATCGTTGTGTATGTATTACTGAAGATTTCCATTACTCTAAATAACTGGAGAAAATATCCTAGTGCAGTTATCATCAAGGGGATAATGATTTAAAAGACATTCTCGTTTCATGACTGGCTCTCAATATAACTTCAGCAAAAAAAATTGAACATAATATAATTTTGTTTGTTATGTAAAGTCTGAAAATTGAATTACGGCTTCGTTTAAAATGTCCACTTCTAGAGGTATCAATGTATGCGGAGAAAAATACTGTCTGTAATTTAAAAAAAACAAAAAACATTTAGATGTTTTAAATGAATTGTTTCTGTGCGTGACTTTACTGTGGAATATGTGGTGCTATACCGTCCACAGTGCATTCATCTGAGAGAGAATATTGAGGTTAAAAAAATCTCTCAGGACTTGAGTTTGCTGTGCAAGATACAATATTTCCCTTGACAATGAAAGGTGGAAAATATGATAAATAAAATATTATGGAAATGTGGTTCTAATATTGTATTGTCACAATCAATTTCCCATTACCCATCTCCACTTTTCTATATACCATATTATGTCCTCCTGAAATTCACTTTATGAAGCTAGTGACTCCAGTTTGCGTATAAACTATTCCTGCCTTTTTTCCTCCTCCTCCTCCTCCTGTAATAAAAAGCCCATGGCTATATGGAATGAATTGAGCATTTGACTTTCAATTAGGTTAGTATGTATACAGAGTTGGGCATTTACGTTTATTCACAGACGAGGAGGCTTGTGGCAGGGACTGATGTAGTCATATTGCAGTGAAACACTACCGTGTGCAAATTGAATGAAATCAGCAAGCAGGGCGGGCCGATTAAATGAACTAGTCTGTCACTCTGAGGGGACGGAGAAATGATTGTCATGTCTGTCTACAGCCAGAGCACTGTTATCAAAAGGAATAATTTTTTTTAATAACTGCTATACACATAAAACATGTTTTACATTAGTGGGATAAAAAGCCATCACAGCAGCTGCTGCTTGCCTTGAGATGAACAGTTTTCACATATTATGACACCCAGCCAACTCTAGGGCTTGACTTCTCTATTGCAGATAAATTACGTTTCTCCCCGTTGTTGCATTGAATGAGTTTCAGAGTGGAAAGGTACACCGAGGGGCGTGTGTTAATTACTCCACTGACACTTCCTTCTCAAGGCAAATATGACGAAAATGAGGGTCATGGACTTCTCATATAAAAAGAGGCATTGCTTAATGATGTGAGGCCTGGGTTTAATTCAGCATGCAGGAAAGTGAGAGAGGTGGGGGGGACAGGAGGGACGGACGGACAGACAGACGTCTGAAGGAAGTGTGAGTTTCAGCGATCATTCAGAACATGTGTCAATCCAGGCCACATTGGTTTAATTCTCTGGTAAGCAAACACTGGGGTGGTTCCGTTGCTATTAACTATAACCCCTATGGGTACAGTAAAACAACAAAGGAATTGTTTATTTACAGTAGGTCAGTGCTGTAAGTATGGTAAATGAATCAGGAGTGCCTAGCGTCACCTTTTACCTTTCTAACGAACTTGGCTGATACTTAATAACGATCACAGCACTCTTTAATCGCTCTGTCAAGGAAAGGAAAATATGTCCCATTTCTAACTAGTGTACTGTAGTCTCTCTGTAAGCAGCACAGCAAAGCCAGCACTGGAAACTGAGCTGTTAATGTTACTGTATGTGATATCAACATAACAATGTGACACCTGGTACAGGAGTTTTCATGTGTTTAGTCTCAGTTACAATACAACGAGACAATGTGACACCTGGTACAGGAGTTTTCATGTGTTTAGTCTCAGTTACAATACAACGAGACAATGTGACACCTGGTACAGGTGTTTTCATGTGTTTAGTCTCAGTTACAATACAACGAGACAATGTGACACCTGGTACAGGAGTTTTCATGTTTTTAGTCTCAGTTACAATACAACGAGACAATGTGACACCTGGTACAGGAGTTTTCATGTGTTTAGTCTCAGTTCTAATATAATACAAGCCACAGATCAACATATAGGTATAATGTAATGCTTGATGTTTGAAATATAAATATGTCCAAGTGTGTAAAGGCCTTGTGGGGATAAAAAAGTGAAGACCATTTCCAGAGGCTCTTTCCACATGAAATGATGTGAGTGTGTAGAAGCATTATGGTAGGATGTTTTTCACAGGTCTCCCCTTTACACCAAGAGAGGGCTGGCGGGTGCTAAGTGCTGCCAGGAACAATGACCTTTAATAAAGCACAAGAGGGCAGCGAGACACGGACAGGGGGAAGAAAGAACTGTCAGGTCCACCATCCAGCCCTCCTTTCCAAATCCCCTCTTTTCTCCATGGGTGGGTGATCAGCCCCTGCTCGTCAATGCAGTGAATGTAGAAGAAGACAACATATGATACAGACTAACCCTAAACATCTTGTTTACTGCTATAAACCACACTGATTATGTAGCCAGTTTTTACTTTGTGTCAATTAGGTCTCCCTCATATCATTACTGTCCTGTAGGTCTTCCTCACATCATTACTGTCCTGTAGGTCTCCCTCACATCATTACTGTCCTGTAGGTCTCCCTCACATCATTACTGTCCTGTAGGTCTCCCTCACATCATTACTGTCCTGTAGGTCTCCCTCATATCATTACTGTCCTGTAGGTCTCCCTCATATTATTACTGTCCTGTCCTGTAGGTCTCCCTCATATCATTACTGTCCTGTCCTGTAGGTCTTCCTCATATCATCACTGTCCTGTCCTGTAGGTCTCCCTCATATTATTACTGTCCTGTAGGTCTCCCTCATATCATTACTGTCCTGTAGGTCTTCCTCATATCATTACTGTCCTGTAGGTCTTCCTCATATCATTACTGTCCTGTAGGTCTCCCTCATATCATTACTGTCCTGTAGGTCTCCCTCATATCATTACTGTCCTGTCCTGTAGGTCTTCCTCATATAATTACTGTCCTGTAGGTCTCCCTCATATTATTACTGTCCTGTAGGTCTCCCTCATATCATTACTGTCCTGTCCTGTAGGTCTTCCTCATATCATTACTGTCCTGTAGGTCTTCCTCACATCATTACTGTCCTGTAGGTCTCCCTCATATCATTACTGTCCTGTAGGTCTCCCTCATATCATTACTGTCCTGTAGGTCTTCCTCATATCATTACTGTCCTGTAGGTCTCCCTCATATAATTACTGTCCTGTCCTGTAGGTCTCCCTCATATCATTACTGTCCTGTAGGTCTCCCTCATATCATTACTGTCCTGTAGGTCTTCCTCATATCATTACTGTCCTGTAGGTCTCCCTCATATCATTACTGTCCTGTCCTGTAGGTCTTCCTCATATCATTACTGTCCTGTAGGTCTCCCTCATATCATTACTGTCCTGTAGGTCTCCCTCATATCATTACTGTCCTGTAGGTCTCCCTCATATCATTACTGTCCTGTAGGTCTTCCTCATATCATTACTGTCCTGTAGGTCTCCCTCATATCATTACTGTCCTGTCCTGTAGGTCTTCCTCATATCATTACTGTCCTGTCCTGTAGGTCTCCCTCATATCATTACTGTCCTGTAGGTCTCCCTCATATCATTACTGTCCTGTAGGTCTTCCTCATATCATTACTGTCCTGTCCTGTAGGTCTCCCTCACATCATTACTGTCCTGTAGGTCTTCCTCATATCATTACTGTCCTGTAGGTCTTCCTCATATTATTACTGTCCTGTAGGTCTTCCTCATATCATTACTGTCCTGTAGGTCTTCCTCATATCATTACTGTCCTGTAGGTCTTCCTCATATGATTACTGTCCTGTAGGTCTCCCTCATATCATTACTGTCCTGTAGGTCTCCCTCATATCATTACTGTCCTGTCCTGTAGGTCTCCCTCATATCATTACTGTCCTGTCCTGTAGGTCTTCCTCATATCATTACTGTCCTGTAGGTCTCCCTCATATTATTACTGTCCTGTAGGTCTTCCTCAGATCATTACTGTCCTGTCCTGTAGGTCTCCCTCATATCATTACTGTCCTGTAGGTCTCCCTCATATCATTACTGTCCTGTAGGTCTTCCTCACATCATTACTGTCCTGTCCTGTAGGTCTCCCTCATATCATTACTGTCCTGTCCTGTAGGTCTTCCTCATATCATTACTGTCCTGTAGGTCTTCCTCATATTATTACTGTCCTGTCCTGTAGGTCTCCCTCATATTATTACTGTCCTGTAGGTCTTCCTCATATTATTACTGTCCTGTCCTGTAGGTCTTCCTCATATCATTAATGTCCTGTAGGTCTCCCTCATATCATTACTGTCCTGTAGGTCTTCCTCATATTATTACTGTCCTGTAGGTCTTCCTCATATTATTACTGTCCTGTCCTGTAGGTCTCCCTCATATCATTACTGTCCTGTAGGTCTTCCTCATATCATTAATGTCCTATCCTGTAGGTCTTCCTCATATTATTACTGTCCTGTAGGTCTTCCTCATATTATTACTGTCCTGTAGGTCTCCCTCATATCATTACTGTCCTGTAGGTCTCCCTCATATCATTACTGTCCTGTAGGTCTTCCTCATATTATTACTGTCCTGTAGGTCTCCCTCAGATCATTACTGTCCTGTAGGTCTTCCTCATATCATTACTGTCCTGTAGGTCTTCCTCATATCATTACTGTCCTGTAGGTCTTCCTCATATCATTACTGTCCTGTAGGTCTTCCTCATATCATTACTGTCCTGTAGGTCTCCCTCATATCATTACTGTCCTGTCCTGTAGGTCTCCCTCATATCATTACTGTCCTGTACTGTAGGTCTTCCTCATATCATTACTGTCCTGTAGGTCTCCCTCATATTATTACTGTCCTGTAGGTCTTCCTCAGATCATTACTGTCCTGTCCTGTAGGTCTTCCTCATATCATTACTGTCCTGTAGGTCTCCCTCATATCATTACTGTCCTGTAGGTCTTCCTCATATCATTACTGTCCTGTAGGTCTCCCTCATATCATTACTGTCCTGTAGGTCTCCCTCATATTATTACTGTCCTGTAGGTCTCCCTCACATCATTACTGTCCTGTAGGTCTCCCTCATATCATTACTGTCCTGTAGGTCTTCCTCATATCATTACTGTCCTGTAGGTCTTCCTCATATCATTACTGTCCTGTAGGTCTTCCTCAGATCATTACTGTCCTGTCCTGTAGGTCTTCCTCATATCATTACTGTCCTGTAGGTGTTCCTCATATCATTACTGTCCTGTAGGTCTCCCTCATATCATTACTGTCCTGTAGGTCTCCCTCATATTATTACTGTCCTGTCCTGTAGGTCTTCCTCATATCATTACTGTCCTGTAGGTCTCCCTCATATCATTACTGTCCTGTAGGTCTCCCTCATATCATTACTGTCCTGTCCTGTAGGTCTCCCTCATATCATTACTGTCCTGTAGGTCTTCCTCATATCATTACTGTCCTGTAGGTCTCCCTCATATCATTCCTGTCCTGTAGGTCTTCCTCATATTATTACTGTCCTGTAGGTCTTCCTCATATTATTACTGTCCTGTAGGTCTCCCACATATCATTACTGTCCTGTAGGTCTCCCTCATATCATTACTGTCCTGTCCTGTAGGTCTCCCTCATATTATTACTGTCCTGTCCTGTAGGTCTTCCTCATATCATTACTGTCCTGTAGGTCTCCCTCATATCATTACTGTCCTGTAGGTCTCCCTCATATCATTACTGTCCTGTAGGTCTTCCTCATATCATTACTGTCCTGTAGGTCTTCCTCATATCATTACTGTCCTGTAGGTCTTCCTCAGATCATTACTGTCCTGTCCTGTAGGTCTTCCTCATATCATTACTGTCCTGTAGGTGTTCCTCATATCATTACTGTCCTGTAGGTCTCCCTCATATCATTACTGTCCTGTAGGTCTCCCTCATATTATTACTGTCCTGTCCTGTAGGTCTTCCTCATATCATTACTGTCCTGTAGGTCTCCCTCATATCATTACTGTCCTGTAGGTCTCCCTCATATCATTACTGTCCTGTCCTGTAGGTCTCCCTCATATCATTACTGTCCTGTAGGTCTTCCTCATATCATTACTGTCCTGTAGGTCTCCCTCATATCATTCCTGTCCTGTAGGTCTTCCTCATATTATTACTGTCCTGTAGGTCTTCCTCATATTATTACTGTCCTGTAGGTCTCCCACATATCATTACTGTCCTGTAGGTCTCCCTCATATCATTACTGTCCTGTAGGTCTTCCTCATATCATTACTGTCCTGTAGGTCTCCCTCATATCATTACTGTCCTGTAGGTCTCCCTCATATCATTACTGTCCTGTAGGTCTTCCTCATATTATTACTGTCCTGTAGGTCTTCCTCATATCATTACTGTCCTGTAGGTCTTCCTCATATCATTACTGTCCTGTAGGTCTCCCTCATATCATTACTGTCCTGTAGGTCTCCCTCATATCATTACTGTCCTGTAGGTCTCCCTCATATCATTACTGTCCTGTAGGTCTCCCTCATATCATTACTGTCCTGTAGGTCTTCCTCATATCATTACTGTCCTGTAGGTCTTCCTCATATCATTACTGTCCTGTCCTGTAGGTCTCCCTCATATCATTACTGTCCTGTAGGTCTTCCTCATATCATTACTGTCCTGTAGGTCTTCCTCATATCATTACTGTCCTGTAGGTCTCCCTCATATCATTACTGTCCTGTAGGTCTCCCTCATATCATTACTGTCCTGTCCTGTAGGTCTCCCTCATATCATTACTGTCCTGTCCTGTAGGTCTCCCTCATATCATTACTGTCCTGTCCTGTAGGTCTCCCTCATATCATTACTGTCCTGTAGGTCTCCCTCATATCATTACTGTCCTGTAGGTCTTCCTCACATCATTACTGTCCTGTCCTGTAGGTCTTCCTCATATTATTACTGTCCTGTAGGTCTCCCTCATATCATTACTGTCCTGTAGGTCTCCCTCATATCATTACTGTCCTGTAGGTCTTCCTCACATCATTACTGTCCTGTCCTGTAGGTCTCCCTCATATCATTACTGTCCTGTAGGTCTTCCTCACATCATTACTGTCCTGTCCTGTAGGTCTCCCTCATATCATTACTGTCCTGTAGGTCTCCCTCATATCATTACTGTCCTGTAGGTCTTCCTCATATCATTACTGTCCTGTCCTGTAGGTCTTCCTCATATTATTACTGTCCTGTAGGTCTTCCTCATATTATTACTGTCCTGTAGGTCTTCCTCATATCATTACTGTCCTGTAGGTCTTCCTCATATCATTACTGTCCTGTAGGTCTCCCTCATATCATTACTGTCCTGTAGGTCTCCCTCATATCATTACTGTCCTGTAGGTCTTCCTCATATCATTACTGTCCTGTCCTGTAGGTCTTCCTCATATTATTACTGTCCTGTAGGTCTTCCTCATATTATTACTGTCCTGTAGGTCTTCCTCATATTATTACTGTCCTGTAGGTCTTCCTCATATCATTACTGTCCTGTAGGTCTCCCTCATATCATTACTGTCCTGTAGGTCTCCCTCATATCATTACTGTCCTGTAGGTCTTCCTCATATTATTACTGTCCTGTAGGTCTCCCTCATATCATTACTGTCCTGTAGGTCTTCCTCATATTATTACTGTCCTGTAGGTCTTCCTCATATCATTACTGTCCTGTCCTGTAGGTCTCCCTCATATCATTACTGTCCTGTCCTGTAGGTCTTCCTCATATCATTACTGTCCTGTAGGTCTCCCTCATATTATTACTGTCCTGTAGGTCTTCCTCATATCATTACTGTCCTGTAGGTCTTCCTCATATCATTACTGTCCTGTCCTGTAGGTCTCCCTCATATCATTACTGTCCTGTCCTGTAGGTCTTCCTCATATCATTACTGTCCTGTAGGTCTCCCTCATATCATTACTGTCCTGTAGGTCTTCCTCATATCATTACTGTCCTGTAGGTCTTCCTCATATCATTACTGTCCTGTAGGTCTCCCTCATATCATTACTGTCCTGTCCTGTAGGTCTTCCTCAGATCATTACTGTCCTGTAGGTCTTCCTCATATCATTACTGTCCTGTAGGTCTCCCTCATATCATTACTGTCCTGTAGGTCTCCCTCATATCATTACTGTCCTGTAGGTCTCCCTCATATCATTACTGTCCTGTCCTGTAGGTCTTCCTCATATCATTACTGTCCTGTAGGTCTCCCTCATATCATTACTGTCCTGTAGGTCTTCCTCATATCATTACTGTCCTGTCCTGTAGGTCTCCCTCATATCATTACTGTCCTGTAGGTCTCCCTCATATTATTACTGTCCTGTAGGTCTCCCTCATATCATTACTGTCCTGTAGGTCTCCCTCATATCATTACTGTCCTGTAGGTCTTCCTCATATCATTACTGTCCTGTAGGTCTCCCTCATATCATTACTGTCCTGTCCTGTAGGTCTTCCTCATATCATTACTGTCCTGTAGGTCTCCCTCATATCATTACTGTCCTGTCCTGTAGGTCTCCCTCATATCATTACTGTCCTGTAGGTCTCCCTCATATTATTACTGTCCTGTAGGTCTCCCTCATATCATTACTGTCCTGTCCTGTAGGTCTCCCTCATATCATTACTGTCCTGTCCTGTAGGTCTCCCTCATATCATTACTGTCCTGTCCTGTAGGTCTTCCTCATATCATTACTGTCCTGTAGGTCTTCCTCATATCATTACTGTCCTGTAGGTCTCCCTCATATCATTACTGTTCTGTAGGTCTTCCTCATATTATTACTGTCCTGTAGGTCTCCCTCATATCATTACTGTCCTGTAGGTCTCCCTCATATCATTACTGTCCTGTAGGTCTCCCTCATATCATTACTGTCCTGTAGGTCTCCCTCATATCATTACTGTCCTGTAGGTCTCCCTCATATTATTACTGTCCTGTCCTGTAGGTCTCCCTCATATCATTACTGTCCTGTAGGTCTTCCTCATATTATTACTGTCCTGTAGGTCTCCCTCATATCATTACTGTCCTGTAGTTCTCCCTCATATCATTACTGTCCTGTAGGTCTCCCTCATATCATTACTGTCCTGTAGGTCTCCCTCATATCATTACTGTCCTGTAGGTCTCCCTCATATTATTACTGTCCTGTCCTGTAGGTCTTCCTCATATTATTACTGTCCTGTAGGTCTCCCTCATATCATTACTGTCCTGTCCTGTAGGTCTTCCTCATATTATTACTGTCCTGTAGGTCTTCCTCATGTCATTACTGTCCTGTAGGTCTCCCTCATATCATTACTGTCCTGTAGGTCTCCCTCATATTATTACTGTCCTGTCCTGTAGGTCTCCCTCATATCATCACTGTCCTGTAGGTCTCCCTCATATTATTACTTTCCTGTCCTGTAGGTCTCCCTCACATCATTACTGTCCTGTAGGTCTTCCTCATATTATTACTGTCCTGTAGGTCTCCCTCACATCATTACTGTCCTGTAGGTCTTCCTCATATCATTACTGTCCTGTAGGTCTCCCTCACATCATTACTGTCCTGTAGGTCTCCCTCATATCATTACTGTCCTGTAGGTCTCCCTCATATTATTACTGTCCTGTAGGTCTCCCTCATATCATTACTGTCCTGTAGGTCTTCCTCATATCATTACTGTCCTGTCCTGTAGGTCTTCCTCATATCATTACTGTCCTGTAGGTCTTCCTCATATCATTACTGTCCTGTCCTGTAGGTCTTCCTCAGATCATTACTGTCCTGTCCTGTAGGTCTTCCTCATATCATTACTGTCCTGTAGGTCTTCCTCATATCATTACTGTCCTGTAGGTCTTCCTCATATCATTACTGTCCTGTAGGTCTCCCTCATATCATTACTGTCCTGTAGGTCTCCCTCATATCATTACTGTCCTGTAGGTCTCCCTCATATCATTACTGTCCTGTAGGTCTTCCTCATATCATTACTGTCCTGTCCTGTAGGTCTCCCTCATATCATTACTGTCCTGTAGGTCTCCCTCATATCATTACTGTCCTGTAGGTCTCCCTCATATCATTACTGTCCTGTAGGTCTTCCTCATATCATTACTGTCCTGTCCTGTAGGTCTCCCTCATATCATTACTGTCCTGTAGGTCTCCCTCATATCATTACTGTCCTGTAGGTCTCCCTCATATCATTACTGTCCTGTAGGTCTCCCTCATATTATTACTGTCCTGTAGGTCTCCCTCATATCATTACTGTCCTGTAGGTCTCCCTCATATCATTACTGTCCTGTAGGTCTCCCTCATATCATTACTGTCCTGTCCTGTAGGTCTTCCTCATATCATTACTGTCCTGTAGGTCTTCCTCATATTATTACTGTCCTGTCCTGTAGGTCTTCCTCATATCATTACTGTCCTGTAGGTCTCCCTCATATCATTACTGTCCTGTCCTGTAGGTCTCCCTCATATCATTACTGTCCTGTAGGTCTCCCTCATATTATTACTGTCCTGTAGGTCTCCCTCATATCATTACTGTCCTGTAGGTCTTCCTCATATCATTACTGTCCTGTAGGTCTCCCTCATATCATTACTGTCCTGTAGGTCTTCCTCATATCATTACTGTCCTGTAGGTCTCCCTCATATAATTACTGTCCTGTAGGTCTCCCTCATATTATTACTGTCCTGTAGGTCTCCCTCATATCATTACTGTCCTGTAGGTCTTCCTCATATCATTACTGTCCTGTAGGTCTTCCTCATATCATTACTGTCCTGTAGGTCTCCCTCATATCATTACTGTCCTGTAGGTCTCCCTCATATTATTACTGTCCTGTAGGTCTCCCTCATATCATTACTGTCCTGTAGGTCTCCCTCATATCATTACTGTCCTGTAGGTCTCCCTCATATCATTACTGTCCTGTCCTGTAGGTCTTCCTCATGTCATTACTGTCCTGTAGGTCTCCCTCATATCATTACTGTCCTGTAGGTCTCCCTCACATCATTACTGTCCTGTAGGTCTTCCTCATATCATTACTGTCCTGTAGGTCTCCCTCATATCATTACTGTCCTGTAGGTCTCCCTCACTTCATTACTGTCCTGTAGGTCTCCCTCATATCATTACTGTCCTGTAGGTCTTCCTCATATTATTACTGTCCTGTAGGTCTCCCTCATATCATTACTGTCCTGTCCTGTAGGTCTCCCTCATATCATTACTGTCCTGTCCTGTAGGTCTTCCTCATATCATTACTGTCCTGTAGGTCTTCCTCATATTATTACTGTCCTGTAGGTCTTCCTCATATCATTACTGTCCTGTAGGTCTCCCTCATATCATTACTGTCCTGTAGGTCTCCCTCATATCATTACTGTCCTGTAGGTCTCCCTCATATCATTACTGTCCTGTAGGTCTCCCTCATATCATTACTGTCCTGTAGGTCTTCCTCATATCATTACTGTCCTGTAGGTCTCCCTCATATCATTACTGTCCTGTAGGTCTCCCTCATATCATTACTGTCCTGTCCTGTAGGTCTTCCTCATATCATTACTGTCCTGTAGGTCTCCCTCATATCATTACTGTCCTGTAGGTCTCCCTCATATCATTACTGTCCTGTAGGTCTCCCTCATATCATTACTGTCCTGTAGGTCTTCCTCAGATCATTACTGTCCTGTAGGTCTCCCTCATATCATTACTGTCCTGTAGGTCTTCCTCATATTATTACTGTCCTGTAGGTCTTCCTCATATCATTACTGTCCTGTAGGTCTCCCTCATATCATTACTGTCCTGTAGGTCTCCCTCATATCATTACTGTCCTGTAGGTCTCCCTCATATCATTACTGTCCTGTAGGTCTCCCTCATATCATTACTGTCCTGTTTGTCTCCCTCATATCATTACTGTCAAGTGAGAGCTGACCTGTGTTGTCATGTGAGCATGTTTGTGTGTGTTTTTGTGCGTTTTGGTGCGTGTGTGTGAGTATGATTGTGTGTGTGTGTGTGTGTGTGCATGCATACTGTGTGCATGTGTTCGTGTGTGTGTGTGTGTGTGTGTGTGTATGTGTGTGTGTGTGTGTGTGTGTGTGTGTGTGTGTGTGTGTGTGTGTGTGTGTGTGTGTGTGTGTGTGTGTGTGTTTCTGTGTGTGTGTGTGTGTGTTAAGAGCACTGAGGGGTTGGGCTGCATGTCATATTACCGCTACCCAGGGATGTTTTCTAACTACTCACTGTGACCACCAGACTCCATCGCTCTGTGTGTTCTGTTGTGGGCCGCATAAAGACACTGTTATGAACATAAAGACACTGTTATGAACATAGAGACACTGTTATGACCATAGAGACAGTGTTATGAACATAGAGACACTGTTATGAACATAAAGACACTGTTATGAACATAAAGACACTGTTATGAACATAGAGACAGTGTTATGAACATAGAGACAGTGTTATGAACATGGAGACACTGTTATGAACATAAAGACACTGTTATGAACATAAAGACACTGTTATGAACATAGAGACAGTGTTATGAACATAGAGACAGTGTTATGAACATAGAGACACTGTTATGAACATAGAGACAGTGTTATGAACATCGAGACAGTGTTATGAACATAGAGACAGTGTTATGAACATAGCGACAGTGTAATGAACATAGAGACAGTGTTATGAACATAGAGACAGTGTTATGAACATAGAGACACTGTTATGAACATCGAGACACTGTTATGAACATCGAGACAGTGTTATGAACATCGAGACACTGTTATGAACATCGAGACAGTGTTATGAACATAGAGACAGTATTATGAACATAGAGACACTGTTATGAACATCGAGACACTGTTATGAACATCGAGACACTGTTATGAACATCGAGACACTGATATGAACATAGAGACAGTGTTATGAACATAGAGACACTGTTATGAACATCGAGACACTGTTATGAACATCGAGACACTGTTATGAACATCGAGACACTGTTATGAACATAGAGACAGTGTTATAAACATAGAGACAGTGTTATAAACATAGAGACAGTGTTATGAACATAGAGACAGTGTTATAAACATAGAGACAGTGTTATAAACATAGAGACAGTGTTATGAACATGGAGACAGTGTTATAAACATAGAGACAGTGTTATGAACATAGAGACAGTGTTATGAACATAGAGACAGTGTTATAAACATAGAGACAATGTTATAAAGATAAATACAGTGTTAAGAACATAAATACAGTGTTATAAACATGGAGACAGTGTTATAAACATAGAGACACTGTTATAAACATAGAGACAGTGTTATGAACATGGAGACAGTGTTTTAAACATAGAGACAATGTTATAAACATAAATACAGTGTTAAGAACATAAAGACAGTGTTATGAACACAAAGACAGTGTTTTTAACATAACGTCCCTGTTAAGAACTGTTTTCTTTCACCGCGCCAAAAACAACAGTCTGCCTGCCAACTTGTTGTGTTGAAGAGGTTCCATGGCAACCTAATACTGCCAATGAGAGTCTAAATGTAATCTGTTGTGTTTGTTTCAGGGAATGGCCCTAGGAAACGGACCAAGCTAAGTAAACCACTAGTGGACAGGAATGGCAGGACTACAGGTATACATACGTACAGAGTCATTCAGCAAACATAGAGGTTAGTTGTTGTACGTGGCTTAAAACCGTCAAAAGGGTAAAAAGTATAAGATCGTAAAAATAAAGATCAATTATGACGACTCATAAAATTCCAAAACTCCAAAGGAAAAAGGTAACCATAACAACGTAGAAGTAGAAGGTCAGGATCAGATTGTTAGAATGTGATAAAATCCTCTTCAGATTCACACTCAGTGTTTCCTTGAGAGTGTCAATGCAAACGTAGGAGTTCCACAACAATCACATAATGGAGAGGTAGACCAAACTAAACCAATAAACGCTTTGGGTGGGAGGCAGGTGTCAGTTTAAATGCACGGAGCACCAGAAAATGCCCCCCCCCCCAAAAAAAAACTCAGGCTTCAAACTTGTACGCCACATTCCCACTCAACCCAACTAGATTGGCTGTCACATCTGACACAGCTCGTCAAGAGTTCTCCTTCACTGCTCATGGGCAACACAGAGGGTCAAAAGACCAAGTACAATGGCCCAACCCTTTATTTTCGGCTTGCGAGCAGCAGATATTGAACTCTTGAAATGACAGGAGAGCATGTGGTAAAATAGCTGCCATAGAAACAGATGCTGCCCAATGACCGTTCAGTCAGAGGAGAAAAAACTGCTCTGCCTTTCTTAGTCAGATGTCAAGGTCCTGGATCAAGTCAAGGTCCTGGATCAAGTCAAGGTCCTGGATCAAGTCAAGGTCCTGGATCAAGTCAAGGTCCTGGATCAAGTCAAGGTCCTGGATCATGCTCTGACATTCTGAACAAGCTTAAGGCCAAGACACAATTGAAATCAACCTTTGTCCCTTTTTTTCTGGGGAAAATGTTTTGGTTTGAGATAGTTATTCAAATTCAATGCTATTATATTGTATTTATGTGAAGGTTCAACTTAACAGTATTTTATGATATTTTTACATGTTTGAAAAAAGGAATGGTGAAACCATTTCCTAATGTCTGCTAAGGTGACCTGACATGACCAGCGTTGATATAGGCCTTGCTGTTTTCCCTTTCAGCTGGCCATGGTGTGGATGTGACAACCCACTGGATGGTGGAACAATATGGCAGCAGGCCAGTTGGCTCAACCTGTATTCTCCTTGCTCTCGTCCACTGGAAAAAAAAAAGACAATTAAACTGTCAAAAAATGGGAATTGTCCTGTCATCAACAAAAAACCAATATGGCTCTACATCCACAAGCAGCATCAGATATATCATATCTAAGTCTGCATTTCCCTCAACCTGTAATTCCATGGTTGGGACCGGACCACTGGACCATTGTGATATGCTGTCTGAAGGACAACTGGGGGGGTCAGCGAAGCTCCAAAGGCTGGATGTGGCATTTCAGAGACAGACATTAATGAACAATAGCGGCCATTTATTATAAAAGGAAAGGTTGTTGAGTGGTAGGTCCCTGCCTTCAGATTCAGGGCAGACCCCACTCTAAACACGGACAATTCATAACATGGCTTGACAAGCCTTAACACAGACTGCTGAATAACAGGATGCTACTGTAGCAAAAATACTGTATAAAACCCCCCCCCGATATGTTACAATAACTAAATTTAGCTTTTTTTTGTGAGGTTTGCTCAGACAATCTTGATAATTACAAATACGAATTGTAGCGATGATACTTCTGTTGATCTAAACACATTGTGGTGGTGCTCAAGCCAAATGGCAGGACAGTAAACTACACAGGCCTTGACCGACTTAACAGGAGACTGATTCTTCTCTTCCCCAGGACAGTAAACTACACAACTACAGCTACAGCTACACAACACAACACAACAATTATAGCTACACACACAACACAACAATTATAACTACACACACAACACAACATAACAACTACAGCTACACACACAACACAACAATTACAACTACACAAAACACAATATAACAATGTTACATATGCAAACAGCCAAGACACAGCCAAGACACAGCCAAGACACAGCCGAAACACAGCCTAGACACAGCCAAGACACAGCCAAGACACAGCCAAGACACAGCCAAGACACGGCCAAGACACAGCCTTGACACAGCCTTGACACAGCCAAGACACAGCCAAGACACAGCCTTGACACAGCCAATACACAGCCAAGACACAGCCTTGACACAGCCAAGACACAGCCTTGACACAGCCTTGACACAGCCAAGACACAGCCAAGACACAGCCTTGACACAGCCTTGACACAGCCAAGACACAGCCAAGACACAGCCAAGACACAGCCAAGACACGGCCAAGACACGGTCAAGACACAGCCAAGACACGGTCAAGACACAGCCAAGACACAGCGAGACACAGCCAAGACACAGCCAAGACACAGCCAAGACACAGCCAAGACACAGCCAAGACACAGCCAAAACACAGCCAAGACACGGTCAAGACACAGCCAAGACACAGCGAGACACAGCCAAGACACAGCCAAGACACAGCCAAGACACAGCCAAGACACAGCCAAGACACAGCCAAAACACAGCCAAGACACAGCCTAGACAAAGCGAAGACACAGCCAAGACACAGCCAAGACACAGCGAAGACACAGCCAAGACACAGCCAAGACACAGCCAAGACACAGCAAGACACAGCCAAGACACAGCCAAGACACAGCCAAGACACAGCCTTGACACAGCCAAGACACAGCCAAGACACAGCCTAGATATAACCAAGACAAATCTTGGACAGATGCTCCAAAGCCTCATACCAGTACATTAGGTTAGAAGACAGATATTAATGCCACTATGGTTTAAAGGGGTTATAACCTATACACACACATGAATAGAGACTAAAGACAGGCCTCGTGTTGCCTTAAGTCCTGCCCAGGTAGTACAATGACTTAACACATCCCATGACAAAACTGTCCGCTAGCCCACTAGCTCACACCTTGATAACTCTGCTGGGTAATCTGCCTCTGCACATGTCAGCGTTACTTAAATCAAGGCTTTGGAGTGGCTGCATTATCCTGCACACGCCCACAGATAGGAAGTAAGTGCTATTCCCAGCTGAGTGTTGATTCGCTGAGGCACTCAGCCCCCCCTTCAGCCGTTCCTCTAAATCCATGTTTAGTGCCATATGCAGATAAGGGCCAAGCAGCAACATTCTGTCTATAATTGACTCGTATCTCTCTTTAGTTTAGGAAGTAAAAAAAATAAAAAACAAAAAAAATTAAACATTATCCTGCTTCATTAGCTTTTTATTTTCTCTGAAAATTGTTATCCTACCTAACCAGTAAGAAGACTAAATGTCTCAGGTCTCCAACTAAAAAAAAAAACTATTTATTTTCAGTTAGACGTTAGAACGTGACCCACAATCCTCTGTTCTACACAGACACAATCAGACAGACAGGAGGCTTTTTTAAGATAACTCCAAGTAGCCAGACTGCTTTACTATCTGATGTTTATTAACACTCATTACTGGTTGAGAGTTTATATCTCTTGAAATTTTATCTTGAAATATGTTTTGGAGACAGATTTTTATGCTGGAAAAAAAAAGGAGACAAGAATTTCAGGCCTTTTTTTTATTCAGGAGGGACAAGGGGATTTCACAGGCACATCTATGGAACAACACAGACGTATGGTGTATAGTAGTGGAGTCATTATAAAGTGATAGGGAACGTCATTCTACACAACACAGAGGGAGGGATGAGAGGAGGGAGGGAGAGGGGAGGAAAGAGAGAGAGGGAAGAAAGAGAGAGAGAGCGGGAAGGAGGGACAAGACAGAGCAAGAGATAGAGCAAGAGAGAGAAAGAAAGAGAGAAAGAGAGAGAGCGAAAGAGAGAGAGAGAAAGAAAGAGAAAGAGAGCGAGAGAGAGCGAGAGAGCGAGAGAGAGAGAGAGAGAGAGAGAGGGAAACAAGACAGAGCAAGAGATAGAACAAGAGAGAGAAAGAAAGAGAGAAAGAGAGAGGGAGAAAGAGAGAGAGAGAAAGAGAGAGAGAGAGAGAAAGAGAAAGAGAGAGCGAGAAAGAGAGAGAAAGACTGGCAGAATATATAGCAAGGGCAGATTTAATGGTTGCTGGTTGCATGTTTATTCTGCTCACAGAGCAAATAAAATATCCACTACGAATGCCTGACCTCCCATGTGACAAAGTGAAATTCTAAAATAATGTGCTTATAAGGATGGCTACTGACAACACCAGGGGTCCGGGTTTGGCAACAAAAAAAACTGTTTGATATTACAGCTGAAGGTCACTGTGAATGTCAGTATGGCTGTTTTGAATTTAATTATTTTCAAATGTGGATTTTATTTTTCTGCACTGCCAGTCTTATTTGTCAAGAATACTTCAAATAGGTGTATTAGACATTCCATGTGTATCTATCTACGTAAAATATATTTTCATGAATCATGTTCGTGAGGAGCATAGGAGGACAAAAATATACAGAAGTATTATCAGCTACATTATCTGTTTCCTCATTAACTCAAAATAACATATATAATTTAACAATAAATTAAAATGAACCTTTTTTTTGTATACAATTTGAAATTTTAATGAATCAAAGAGCCTCAATGTCAACCTCGCACATTGGAATCCCTTTATGGCAGGTTGTGAAATGCACATTTCACCTCCTCAGCTGAAGTGAGAGCCTTGACAACCCTGACAACAACCAAGGCCTGGGGTGGCATGCCTGCTTCACTGCAAACTACCACACAGGGGGATCCAGGGCTGGCATGCCTGCTTCACTGCAAACTACCACACAGGGGGATCCAGGTCTGGCATGCCTGCTTCACTGCAAACTACCACACAGGGGGATCCAGGGCTGGCATGCCTGCTTCACTGCAAACTACCACACAGGGGGATCCAGGGCTGGCATGCCTGCTTCACTGCAAACTACCACACAGGGGGATCCAGGGCTGGCATTGGACAAACTGAGAAAATGCTGTCCTCTACATCTCCCCAAATCATGCCAATTGTTTGAAAAATGGCTTTCGACATCCCAATAAAACTTTCATGAATTGACCGAAAAGGGCTCTCTTCTCTCCCCCATTGACTGACCATGGGAAGACCCAAAAAATAAAAATACTAAATCACACCGGGGACAAACCAAGCTCCTTCCTTCCTAACCTTCCAAACAGCACGTAGCAGAAGACATAACATCTCCAGAAGAAAAACTAAATGTACTGCACTCCAAATATTGTCCTCTTCCTGTCCAGTGACAGAACATGGGATTTTTCTGGGAGAGAAAGGGTTTCTATATTTTCCCAGAATTCTGTGCTCTGTGTGTGTGTGTGTGTGACTCCAGTCGACCAGCATGACGTTTTCCACTATAAAGTGCTATGCTCTCTGGTGCTTGGGGGAAATGTAAACTACAGTTTTTACTCCAAATTCACAGTCCCCTCTGCTAGGCTGCCATCTCCCCAGACCCACAGTGGACTCCTACCATAAAGAGTATTTAATGAGTGCTTTGGTAAATCATGACAACATGAGTAGGGGAACCAGGACAGAGCCATCTCTTTTGATATTATGTACAACCAGTACATTGATTTACAAACCACAGTGGTCCAAAAATAAATAGTTTGCTCCAGAACATTGGGGTTACCCTTTCTGTGAAAGCCGCTGCGAGAGCTCTCTGAGTTCAGACTGAACAATGATGAAATAGACTTTTGCTTGTTCGTTGCATCTCTACGAATGCTGAGACTGAAGAAGGAGGGCAGAACAAAAACCGGTCACCTAAATGTTACAATTCAGATAATGTTGAGAGCCAAACAGACGGTATATAACATATGAAAGTTAAAAGGAACATTCTATCCTACACTCTTAGAAAAAAGCGTTCCAAATGCATTCTTAGGCTGTCCCCATAGGAGAACCCTTTTTGGTTCCAGGTAGAACACTTTTAGGTTTCATATAGAACCCTCTGTGGAAAGGGTTCGACACGGAACTCAAAAGGGTTCTACCTGGAACCAAAAAGGTTTATTCAAAGCGTTCTCCTATGGGGACAGCTGAAGATCCCTTTAAGGGTTCTAGAAAGCACCTTTATATATACCATATTCCCCGTTATGTTCCCCTTTTTTTCTAGAAATGAAAAGACACTGGCTTGTCATTCAAAAATAACATCATGTTAAAATACAATCCGATACAGCATTTCAGACTGTTCACAAAGGAATTAATTATTGGACCACTTAACCGTATTTCAATTTGACACTTTTCCTATTTTAGAGTTTGAAGTGGAATTTCCCTCAACCCTTTGTAACACCCTCCTTTACAACACTGCCAACGAGCCTGATACCCGAAGCCAACAAAAGCATTTTAAATCAGTCATTTGCTTTCAGGAAGTTTAATTATGATTTGAAAAGGCTATTCCTGCTATATAATAGCTTCCAATTGTTTCAGGTTGATCTATCTGGTCCTTGCAAATAAAATCTACAGAATGTCACAATATTCGCCGGATTAATCACTTTTGAAATTCTAATATGCTTTCGAAATACCAAATAAAAAGGGCCTTGCAATGTTGTTGATTTAGTGGAGAAGCTTCTTGGCGTTGTTCACAGTTTCCATTATTATGCATATCCAGGTAGAAAGTTAATTAACCCAATGCTTAAGCTAATTATGATAGCAGAATGCTATCAACCAAACGCTTTCAGTCAGACAGCTGTCCAGGATTTCATTTGCTAATCATTTTTCTTTTGCCTGAGCATATGGTACGTTTTCCTGCTATCAGAGGAACAACAAACAGCTGAAAATCATTAACTTAAAACAATGCGCATGAAATCAGGAGCGGTTTTTAGAAGGATTTGTGTCGAACAAAAAGCCAGACAAACACTGTATAAGAAATAATGATTATTTTTTTTGGTTTCTGCCACTTAGAAATGTAAGCTGATAGCATAATGTATGTATGACAGGACTACAGATACAACAATTAATTGTTTATATTTATATGCAAATGAGACAGAATGTTTGTTTATCCATTTTATGTTAATATGATATTGCATATGCCAACATGCCCAAGCAGGAATTTATCTGTTCAATAGGATCATCCTTGTTAATTCCCTAAGCGTTTTCATATGTGTGGTTATACCCACCATGTTTAAAAGGGTCAAGTTTGGATTTTACAACTTCAAACTCCAAACATAACGGGTAAAACGCAGTGCTGTTCAACAGAACTGGGATTGTTCTTATATTAAACAATCAATATATTAAACTCACAAGAATTATCAGACATGGCCCAGTTCTTAAATATGTACATTGTGTTATTTTTGTTTTGAAATATACATGATTTCAAGCCAAAGCTATATGTTTATTTGTTAACAAACTGAGCAGGGTTAGTAAGGTGTTCCAAAAGGCCTTTATTCTCTACACAACACCATGATTATCCTGTAATAGTAACCTTCCTCAGGCATGGAAAGTCATAATAAATAGTGCATAAACTCAAGGGGTAAACATCCTCATCGGTCAACGGAAGATGTAGCGGGACGTAGTTGATGAAACCAAACCAGTTGATGATAAGCACCTCCATAATGGGTCTCTGACGACATGTTTTACGTCTGCAGTGTGAAAAGCAACATTACGACGTGACCAGGTTTCAGAGAGGCTCTTTCTTCGTTAAGTGTCCAATGGGGTGAGAGAGTCATTCGCACATCATTTTACGTATCAACGTGTCATGTTCTGGAGAGAAAACAACCAAACACACAGACGGACAACAGAAAGTAGAAAAACCTTGAAGCCACCGTAGACCTGGGAGGATGACTGATACAAGTAGCACTTCCCAACATTACCCAGGAAATCAAACTAATCTACGTCTCATACGACACGCGGCAACAGCTCATGAAACAGTTCTATGTAGAACCTCACCTGCTAAATTGCTTTTTGCTGGCCCTTCCACTTCACCGCCCGCCTGCCTGGATGACAGACAAATTGATCGGAATATTGGAAAATAATATGCCCCGCAAAATATGTCTGAGTGGAGTTTCTTCCAGAATTTAGAATTTTTCACAGGAGACAAGAGAGGCAAAAAAGGGTTCAGTCAGGTTTTCAGTTCTCACTCTCTCTGCCTGTATGTAATGAGTCTGTATCTTATTTGCAACCGGGACATGCTATATGTCAAACTCTCTGTACGGACGTAAACAAAAATGGGACATTTTTAGACAGCCACTAAAGCAATGAGAAGCCGGTACATAAGCAAGTCAAGTAGTGGGAAAATAGCCCTGCAGATTATGTTGTTGAGGGGTAATAAATTCATACTTCTTATGTTGCCTTCAGGGCTCTCATTAAATGCTGGGCAGTTTATTACAGACACCCTTGCTACTATCAGCAAAGTTATAAACACAGAGCTACAGTACAGAGCTACAGTACAGAGAGCTACAGTACAGAGCTACAATACAGAGAGCTACAGTACAAAGCCACAGCACAGAGAGCTACAGTACAGAGAGCTACAGTACAGAGCTAAAATACAGAGCTACAGTGCAGAGAGCTACAGTACAGAGCTACAGTACAGAGAGCTACAGTACAAAGCCACAGTACAGAGAGCTACAGTACAGAGCTAAAATACAGAGCTACAGTGCAGAGAGCTACAGTACAGAGCTACAGTACAGAGCTACAGTACAGAGCTACAGTGCAGAGCTACAGTACAGAGCTACAGTACAGAGCTACAGTACAGAGAGCTACAGTACAGAGCTACAGTGCAGAGCTACAGTACAGAGCTACATTGCAGAGCTACAGTACAGAGCTACAGTGCAGAGCTACAGTACAGAGCTACAGTGCAGAGCTACAGTACAGAGCTACAATACAGAGAGCTACAGTACAGAGCTACAGTACAGAGCTACAGTACAGAGAACTACAGTACAGAGAGCTACAGTACAGAGCCACAGTACAAAGAGCTACAGTACAGAGAGCTACAGTACAGAGCCACAGTACAGAGAGCTACAGTACAGAGCTACAGTACAGAGCTAAAGTACAGAGAGCTACAGTACAGAGCTACAGGGCAGAGAGCTACAGTGCAGAGCTACAGTACAGAGAGCTACAGTACAGAGCTACAGTACAGAGCTACAGGACAGAGAGCTACAGTACAGAGAGGCACAGTACAGAGCTACAGTACAGAGAGCTACAATACAGAGAGTTACAGTGCAGAGCTACAGTACAGAGCCACAGTACAAAGAGCTACAGTGCAGAGAGCTACAGTGCAGAGCTGCAGTGCAGAGCTACAGTACAGAGCTACAGTGCGGAGCTACAGTGCAGAGAGCTACAGTACAGAGAGCTACAGTACATAGAGTTACAGTACAGAAAGCTACAGTACAGAGAGCTACAGTACAGAGCTACAGTACAGAGAGCTACAGTACAGGGAGCTACAGTACAGAGAGCTACAGTACAGAGAGCTACAGTGCAGAGCTACAGTGCAGAGCTACAGTACAGCGAGCTACAGTACAGAGCTACAGTACAGAGAGCTACAGTACAGAGCTACAGTGCAGAGAGCTACAGTGCAGAGAGCTACAGTGCAGAGAGCTACAGTGCAGAGAGCTACAGTGCAGAGCTACAGTACAGAGCCACAGTACAGAGCTAAAGTACAGAGAGCTACAGTACAGAGCTACAGGGCAGAGAGCTACAGTGCAGAGCTACAGTACAGAGAGCTACAGTACTGAGCTACAGTACAGAGCTACAGGACAGAGAGCTACAGTACAGAGAGGCACAGTACAGAGCTACAGTACAGAGAGCTACAATACAGAGAGTTACAGTGCAGAGCTACAGTACAGAGCCACAGTACAAAGAGCTACAGTGCAGAGAGCTACAGTGCAGAGCTGCAGTGCAGAGCTACAGTACAGAGCTACAGTGCGGAGCTACAGTGCAGAGAGCTACAGTACAGAGAGCTACAGTACAGAGAGCTACAGTACATAGAGTTACAGTACAGAAAGCTACAGTACAGAGAGCTACAGTACAGAGCTACAGTACAGAGAGCTACAGTACAGGGAGCTACAGTACAGAGAGCTACAGTACAGAGAGCTACAGTACAGAGCTACAGTACAGAGAGCTACAGTACAGGGAGCTACAGTACAGAGAGCTACAGTACAGAGAGCTACAGTGCAGAGCTACAGTGCAGAGCTACAGTACAGCGAGCTACAGTACAGAGCTACAGTACAGAGAGCTACAGTACAGAGCTACAGTGCAGAGAGCTACAGTGCAGAGAGCTACAGTGCAGAGCTACAGTACAGATTTACATTGCAGAGCTACAGTACAGAGCTACAGTACAGAGACCTAACACAGAGTACGGAAAAAAATGTAGGAAATGTATGAAATGTATGCATTCACTACTGTAAGTCGCTCTGGATAAGAGCGTCTGCTAAATGACTAAAATGTAAATGTAAATGTAAATGTTATCTAAGGTACAGATAGCTACAGTACAGAGATGTACAGTATAGAGAGCTACAGAACTTGTTTTAATACAATAAACACATATCATCATGAAATAGTACTTGTTTTAATACAATACACACATATAATCATGAAATAGTACTTTTTTTTAACACAATACACACATATCGTCATGAAATAGTACATGTTTTAGTACAATAAACACAATTAATCAATAAATAGTACTTGTTTTGATACAATAAACACATAATCATGAAATAGTACTTGTTTTAATACAATACACACGTATCATCATGAAATAGTACTTGTTTTAATACAATATACTTCAGATGCAGCATAGTATAGATATACTTCAGTCAGAAAGAACCACACTATATATCTGTGTGTTATGAACTGGTTTTTTTTTAGACGGTAAGTTGACTGAGATCCATACTGTAGTTGCATGTCTTTCTAAGTGGCAAGCCGTCCTGGTTTAACATTCCATGTGAGCTAACCCTCCGTAGACCGTTCCTATTGTTCTCTCTCTGGCTGCAGAGGATGGATGTTGTCATATCTAAAACGTCCTCAAATTGTCAAATATCAGAATAGAACCCGTTAAACCAAATCACCGATGATAAATATACCGTTTTCTCTCAATCAAGGGGATTTTTTAGCAAAAACATAATCAATTCAGCTAATGACTGCCACTCCACATACTGGATCTTTGTAATCAGTTTGTCAAATCTCTTGGTAAATCAGTTTGTCAAATCTCCTACTGCTCCGATCTTCGGCGTATTACTGTGAATTTCAATGACAGATGTTTGTAGCAGAAAATACCTCTGTCAGAACAAAATGAGGTGATCTATCATTTGAAGATATGGTCTTCATATAGTGTTGACTGGAAGATATCACTTGCCTCCAGCCACATTTGACCAGGGACATAGCTGTGGGATATAGCAGTGATTTGTGTGGCATCGCTTACTATGATAAATGCATTTTCCAGAACAGAGAAATACATTATTTAATAATACGTCCAGTATAGCTTTTCAATTCCATGTTTATAAACCAGGTATAGTGTTGCTTTAAGCGTGCTCACATTCTCTGCCATCTCTATGCATTTGTAAAAAATGAAAAGAGACTTATTTTTTTATAATTTTTTACATGAAATGTTCAGAATATAGCTACTAAAGAATTCTGTATTTTAGCTGATGGTTAAATAGTGATTGATAGAGGTTCCTGACCCCACATTATGTTAACCAATACCTTTTATTAAACAAGGGATCTAGTAGGAATGACAGCTGATTGCTTATACATCTGAATATGGCTTGACAACTAGCGGTCAGAGTGCCATTCAGTGGCTAGTTCATCAATTATGTGCATGAATTATAATCAGGATATGTGTACAAACTTGAGACTACAAACAATTGTAGAATGTGTTACCGGTATGGATACTAGTTCAGTGTTGGACAATTTACATTTTTACATTTTTTTTGTCATTTAGCAGACGCTCTTATCTAGAGCGACTTACAGTGGTGAATGCATACATTTCATACAATGTCATACATATCATACATTTTTTTTTTCTGTGCCGGCCCCCCGTGGGAATCAAACCCACAACCCTGGTGTTGCAAACACCATGCTCTACCAACTGAGCTACAGGGAAGGCAATTTGATCGTTATTTAAGTCCAGTATATGTCATTATATTCCAATACAATTAAGACTGGCTTTCTGAAATAGCTGGAGCCTCCAAAAAGGAATAGAAAAACATATGCAATTCAGGAAGAATCTACTGATCTAAATCATGAATTATATTTGCATTTTCTTGCTGAACTGTAAAACATAAATGAAACCAGTCAATGGGAGAAACAGGAAGATAACTCTCGTCTAGAAGGTGTTTCTATAGGAGAGGATTCTGCATTCCTAATCCTAAACGCTCTCATTGGGCCTTAATTCAACGTTTTTTTTTGTTGTTGCCTAAACCATTGATTCGCGTTGATATCGATGGGAGATTTGGGTTGGAAGGTTTGAGTTGTGTGTTTACCTCAATTTAGTATTCAACTGATTGATATTTTGCAGAAGATTGATCTTGTGGTCTTTAAAACCCTTAATGTGAACCCATCTAGCTAATAAGTGTTCAATTTCAGCCCGACTGTTAAATCTGCCCTCCAGCCATTGTGCGTGAGGCTTAGGGGGTCCCTGACATGGAGGAGAGAGGAGTGATCTCCAATGATTAGTCTCTCAACATCTCAACATGTTGTCAATTACACCATGGATTCTCCCACTTCACTAAATCTGACAGCACTGAGTGTTCTTGTCAGATGTGTGTAATCCAGCTAGTCGCTGGCTGTGGGCTTGTTAAGGTGTCTGAGAAGTAGAGGGTCGCTGAAGATGTGTGTAATCCAGCTAGTCGCTGGCTGTGGGCTTGTTAAGGTGTCTGCTTAGTAGAGGGTCGCTGAAGATGTGTGTAATCCAGCTACTAGCTGGCTGTGGGCTTGTTAAGGTGTCTGCTTAGTAGAGGGTCGCTGAAGATGTGTGTAATCCAGCTAGTCGCTGGCTGTGGGCTTGTTAAGGTGTCTGCTTAGTAGAGGGTCGCTGAAGATGTGTGTAATCCAGCTAGTCGCTGGCTGTGGGCTTGTTAAGGTGTCTGCTTAGTAGAGGGTCGCTGAAGACACTGCTTTTTTCCTTTAAGGAAACTCAACTTGATCTGGCTGAATGGTCCGGAAATACAATAAGGTTTCCTCAAGGTCTTTTTGTTGACACTGAAACAACGTACACATTAATGAACACAAGAAAATATGTTGTACAGAATGTTCCCTAACTGTACATACAGTCTTCTGACAGTGAAGCTTCCACTTTTAATTTGGCTTTATATTCAAGCCTTTTGGATTTGAGATAAAAATGTTTTATATGAGGTGACAGTACATAACCTTTAATTTGAGGGTATTTACATACCTGTTTTACCATTCAGAAATGAATTATCTTTATGTAACTAGTCCCTTCAGTTATTTAATTAAGCAAGTCACTTATGAACAATTTCTTATTTACAGTGACAGCATACCTGGGAACAGTGGGTTAACTGCCTTGTTCAGGGGTGGAAGAATATATTTTTTACCTTGTCAGCTCAGGGGTTCGATCCAGCAACCTTGCGGTTACTAGTCCAACACGCTAACCACTAGGCTACCTGTCACCCCCATTTGAGGAACGTAATTCTCCTACAGTATAGTGTATTACATTTAGTCAAAACTGTAGTATTTGGTCCCATATTCCTAGCATACAATGACTACACCAAGCCTGTGACTCTACAAATTAGTTGAATGCATTTGCAGTTTGTTTGTGTATAGATGCTGTGAAATACTGGAGTATAGAGCCAAATTAAATATTTTAACTTCGCTGTCCAAATAAATATCTAGTGTGGTATATACTGTACATTGATTTAACAGACTGTCAATGGACACAAACAATCCTCTTCTTGTCACAGTGACATGGGCTGCTGGTCTCATCGACCAATCAGGTTGGACTGTTGTGTAGTAATACAACGGTGATGATGCACTTCCTGATAAGTGGTAAAACGTTTGGATGGATAGTTTTGTCAGATGTGTGCTTATACGAAAGTAAAAATAAATACAGACATTTAACTTTTGAAAAGCAGACTCCCATTTGAAACTGACAAATGCATTTCAAAATGAGTTAATGTAGCCATTGCAAGTAATTATCATAGATTTCTCATCAACTTTGGGTTAGGATGCACCAGGGAGTAAAAGGTATGAAAACAAAATGCCTATCCGAAGCCATTTAAATTACCCAAAATGAATAGCGGTATTCAATCTACTCTTAGATGTTGAAATTAGGTTGAAATTAGGTTGTGTGACACTCATTGCATGTGCCATCAAATTTCTCCTTTTTGAGCTGAAATCTCTCTTCCAGAGAACCACATTTGTACGGTCGGAGCCACTGCCTGGCTGCAGTTCTTCAGGGATCTGCAAACATTTCCACAGTTTGATGAGAACGGTTCCACTCCATCACATCTACAGATTCTTTTCAGCCTGTAAAATTTCACACTTTTATTAATCAAATCTTTTTCCCGAGCCCATCTCATCATCCACAGTACAGGTAGAGCATCCTCGTCTTGAATTGGTTGTTGTGAGCACTATTTTCCTACCCCATGGGGTAGATCTGTCCTTCAGAGGGTTAAAGGGAAAGATGGAATGTGACTTCCTGAACACTTAGCTCTTGGGGAGAGTCTCCAGAATGATACCGTAAGTTTCTGGTCAAAGAAAAATGGATGTTTAGAACAAAACACAGTCATATCAAAATAGAAATTATACTTAAAGTTATGACTTTAAGTTAACTACAGAGTATATAAGTCTAGTAGTGAGACAACAACAAAAAAATAATTTGATACATAAATAATTATAATAAAGCTTTTCTGCCAAACCATCATATTGTATTGTAAACCATCATATTGTATTGTAAACCATCATATTGTATTGTAAACCATCACATTGTATTGTAAACATCATATTGTATTGTAAACCATAACATTGTATTGTAAACCATCACATTGTATTGTAAACCATCACATTGTATTGTTAACCATCATATTGTATTGTAAACCATCACATTGTATTGTAAACATCATATTGTATTGTAAACCATAACATTGTATTGTAAACCATCACATTGTATTGTAAACCATCACATTGTATTGTTAACCATCATATTGTATTGTAAACCATCATATTGTATTGTAAACCATCACATTGTATTGTAAACCATCACATTGTACTGTAAACCATCACATTGTATTGTAAACCATAACATTGTATTGTAAACCATCATATTGTATTGTAAACCATCATATTGTATTGTAAACCATCACATTGTATTGTAAATCATCACATTGTATTGTAAACCATCACATTGTATTGTAAACCATCATATTGTATTGTAAACCATTATATTGTATTGTAAACCATCATATTGTATTGTAAACCATCACATTGTATTGTAAACCATCACATTGTATTGTAAACCATCACATTCTATTGTAAACCATCACATTGTACTGTAAACCATCATATTGTACTGTAAACCATCACATTGTATTGTAAACCATCATATTGTATTGTAAACCATCATATTGTATTGTAAACCATCATATTGTATTGTACTGTGTTGGCTCCTTTGCAAATTCCCTTACATGAACACAACTATTTTATTTACCATTGTCAGTTTGTGTGTTGTCTACAGTATATAGGAACTGTATTATCTCCTCTGAGTGATCATCCTCTGGGGGTTTGTATTGTTCTAAACAACAGCAGTAATGCATGGCTTTTTTGATGACCCAAATAGATATAGGACATTTTTTATTTTTTTATTTAACTAGGCAAGTCAGTTAAGAACAAATTCTTATTTACAATGACGGCCTACACTGACTGAACACTTTTACTGTGTTTTTGTGTTTTAATCACCAGAGACACTTATTGATAATTATTTAGTTTTTTTGTGAACTTTGAAAAAGGAGCAGGATTTTGGAGACAGTCCGTACTTCACTGCCTTCAGCTTAGGTTTTGGGGTAAATTCAAGCCAACAGAAAGAAAAGGCCAGGTTAGAAGTACCAACATGTTAAGAGCCAAACACTTGACATTTTACTCATCTGAATAGTTTGAACCATAGCCACCAATGACAACGCTAGAATGTCACATTTCTACCCCATTCTTTGGAACAAGAATCCCTGTGAAAAATCCTTGGATGCTCTTCAAGATGATAGCAACAAAAATACAATGGCGTCCAAACGGCGTGGCGAATACATGGGTCAAGTCTCGGAAAATACATCAAATAACAGGCTTCATTTCATTCACTTGAAAATCCCTTTCTCTATCTAAGGTCAACAGACTTTCTTTCAAAGCAGTGACAATAATGAGTTAAAGGCAGCTTAGGGCTTTATGGCACGATGCCTGGCTGGGCCTCTTAGCACAGCACCACCACACTGAGTGACAGAAGGCAGACCACACCAGTCTTCTTCCTGCAGTGGAAGAGATGCCTTGGTCCAGCCAACAGCATTCACATCTACTCCTCAATTCAGACAATCACTCTTGTCTTTGCACCAAATAATGTTTGAGGAGCTTAACTGGGTGGAAAAGTAAATGATACAAACCAACACCCATGTTGAGAAGAGCTTAACTGGGTGGAAACGTAACTGATATTATATTTTAGGAATGTTGACTTTGGATTTATTAGTACATTTTTCTATATCCTCCTGAGACCTGACATAACATACTTGTTTTGGGTAAAATAAAATACATATATTTTTTTTAAATATATTTTTATTTATATTTTATTGTAATGACAAAATTATCCATTGTAGTGGTTATTAGGACGTACATCTGAAAAAGTTATCGTTCCAGGCAATGGGTACAGTAGGTGGAACACTTTAACATTACAGTCAATGGGTACAGTAGGTGGAAAACATTAACATTACAGTCAATGGGTACAGTAGGTGAAAATCATTAACATTCCAGTCAATGGGTACAGTAGGTGGAACATTAACGTTCCAGTCAATGGGTACAGTAGGTTAGAAACATGCTTGATGTTTTCGGGTGTCCACTACAGAGGACAGGAAAAGAAAGTTGTCAAGGTTACACACCCCAACACATGTGATGTCATTGAAAAGCCCAGAATGTCCCCTCATAAGGAACAACGGGACTTAATACAGTCAGTGGCTTGTACGGCCTCACAGATACGGACCAAAACCTGACGTCCACTAGAAAGAACAACATTGAATTTCTGGGTCTCATGATGTTTTACTTTATGTATCCTTTATTTAACTAGGCAACTCAGTTATTAAGAACAAATTCTTATTTTACAATGACGCCCTACCCTGGCCAATTGTACGTCGCCCTACGGGACTCCTGATCACAGCCGGTTGTGATTCAGTCCGGGATCGTACCAGGGTCTGTAGTGACGCCTCTAGCACAGAGATGCAGTACCTTAGACCCGCTGCACCACTCGGGAGAGGCCTATGTTTCATCTGGGTAACATCTCTCAATTATCCACAATGGAGTTGTCATTAATTAACGTTCTTAGCTGTCCACGGGCGGCAACCTTCTCCAATATACATTGGAATAGTAATGTCTTCCCTGCTATTATCCATCCAGTCATGTAATGTAGAGGTTGGTGATAGAGACAATACAAATAAAACATCCAATCAGTCCATGTACAAAGTGACGGATAATGTTTTTTTTTTATTTATTTTTTTCGCTTTCTATGTTTGTATTTTCACTGGTTCATTTACGTCAATTAAACTCCCTCAGTTGTCTGTGAGGCAGATCCATGCCAGCCGTGTTACTGAGGCTGGCAAAGCAGAGTGTGAATGAGTTGGCAGGCCAACAGACAGCAGCACATACGGATAGGCCCTTCTAGGATATCTGCTGTGACAAGGCTTTACGAGCTTACCAAACTTACTGGTCATTTGGCAAACAACTCTTAGCACTTACAGGAAATGACACCACAGACCCATATGATTTCAAACAAGGCACTTGTATCCAATATCCCAATGTTCTTTAAGCTCTTCAAAATGTAACCGTTCACTGACTATTGGCTTATGTTTTGGTGGCATGTTAACTTAACTCAATATGTGTACTTTCTAGCTAGTTGTAATGGTGAGTCGTCTCTAAGCCGTTGTTGGTATGAACATGGCAGTTTCTAGTGCTGGGTGGTTGCAGGGCTCTGGTTACTGTCAACACATTGGTGTATCTGGAGTAACACAACATAATGAGATGTTCCTACAGGGGACAGCCAGCAGTCAGCCTGCAAGGTCCAACATTCATGAAACCATTAAAGTGCAACAAACTGAATGACTTATCAGGACAAAATGTATTATTTTCTCAAGGTAAATTCCTCAGTAATATAAAACGTATAAACTGATTCCATCACAAAGGTGACACAGAAGCTAACCCGACAGAGGATCATTTAATTGGTAACCAGAAAAAATACAATAAAAGGATATTGCACTAGGAATGCATTATTACAAAAAAAATAAAAAATTATTGGAATTGCTGCAACTTAATTTCAAAAGCACTACCAGCTAAATTATAACAGGTCTATCTTTAAATATCAAATGCTATTACATTAAAGCAATAACTTACATCCCAGCTAAAATAATATCATTTGAGGTTATTAGATTGTCTAAAAAAAACAACCTTCTCTTCGACAAGCTGGGCTAATTCTTCTTCAGGTTGTTGTGCATTGATGGGACATCTATATTTGCACTAATGTCTGATATTGTATTATGTCAGATGGACCAGCAATGTAGAAGGGTTGTTTCTGCAGATTCCTGAGAGTGGAAGAACTAAGTACAGTACAATAGCACTACGTGACAGATTGATGGATAGAGTAGTTTGGTGTAGCAAAGTGGACATGGCTAGGATAAGTCAAGTTTTATTGTTTTGAAGCTGACCCCTTTAGCACAACACGGAAATGATCAGCACTGAGGAACGTCTTCTCTTCTCTCCTTAATATTTAACCCATTCACCTCGATTGACCTAAACCGTGACCAAGCTCAATACGCAAAGACCATTACTACGCAGTCCTGCACAACAAACGGTTCTACTACACAACAAACAGTTCTACTACACAACAAACAGTTCTACTTCACAACAAACAGTTATACTACACAACAAACAGTTATACTACACAACAAACAGTTCTACACAACAAACAGTTCTACACACAAACCGTTCTACTACACAACAAACAGTTCTACACAACAAACAGTTCTACTACACAACAAACCGTTCTACTACACAACAAACAGTTCTACACAACAAACAGTTATACTACACAACAAACCGTTCTACTACACAACAAACAGTTCTACACAACAAACCGTTCTACTACACAACAAACAGTTCTACTACACAACACACAGTTTACACAAAGTCTATAAGTTCCCTTCACTTCCAGAACAATCACACTAATATCAATATTTTACAAACGCCTATTCAGCTGTTTTGCAGCACAGTGTTTAGCAAAACAGATCCAGGAAATGCTTTGAAAGTATAAAGGAACAAATGTGCCCCGAATAGTCATATAAAAACTCAATTATGATAAAAAAATATATAAATATCCTCAAAGCCCCCAGAGCTTGAGTCTTTTGATAGTATGATGCTCTGTTTTACATCTCTTGGTACACAATCAGTTCTGACACAGATTCACAAATACCTACTGAGGAACTACCAGAACTAGTCGTCTGCTATTAATTACATGAAAATAATACAACTTCACATCCCAATTAGGAGTGTACTTTCCTACGTAGATTTGAATCTGGGAACGAGATAAGACACCACCCCCCCACACCAACCGAAAAACAAAACAAAACAAGGAAACAAAAAACAAAAAAAACTGCAAGCATAGTGTTTAATAAACAGAAGAGTTAAGTATTCATGTTTAACAAGCTTGTTTAAAAACAAAAAAAATGAACATGTTTGTTTGCTCTATAATACTGCAAGTTGTATGGCTCCTGTAGTGTAGACAACAGCCCCTATTATTACCATGTTGCTATGCATCAAAAAATAAGTACGTTTGAAGATGGTAAATGTGTAAATTCACTAATTAATACATCTTTGTGTATATATTTTCACTCTGGTTATTGTTCAACAGACCAGCCAATTTACAGGACTTGTTCTATTGACATATTCCTTTAGAGCGACCAAGTAGCACAGCCAGTCCATGGATAGAGAGCTCAATTCTCCAAAAAAGATCTAATTGTTTACAGGGGGTGGGGTCAAGACACAAGTGCCCCTCGGAACAATCCAGGAATAGGAGTGGGGCCTATTAATCTCCATTGTGGTGGGTGATAGATGAGTGATGGGGAAAGGTCCACTGAAGCCTGTTCCAGGGCCTGACAGAGCTGCAGCATCCATCATGTCAGCTGCTTTATAAACAATAACTGCATGACACAGGAGGTGGAATGGCTGGCTGGCTGACTGACTGACTGGCTGACTGGTTGACTGGCTGGTTGACTGGCTGACTGGCTGGCTGGCTGGCTGGCTGGCTGGCTGACTGGCTGGCTGACTGGCTGACTGACTGACTGGCTGGCTGGCTGACTAAATGGCTGGCTGGCTGGCTGACTGACTGACTGACTGACTGGCTGACTGGCTGGCTGACTGGCTGGCCGACTGGCTGGCCGACTGGCTGGCCGACTGACTGGCCGGCCGGCTGGCTGACCGGCTGGCTGACTGACTGACTGACTGGCTGGTTAACTGACTGGCTGCACACAACGGGGCTGCTCTCTGATTACTGTATATATGTGAAATCATTGTAATGGTGCTTCTTCGCCTGTTTTTCCATGATGCAATCTAGAGAAATATGTATGAAGAAAAACCTTCTACTGTACGCATCTTCAAGATACTGAAGACAGTGGATGTACATCAAGATCTCATAGTCTCACTTCAGTCTTCAACTTTTGACGATTAAGTTTTGGCATTAATTCCCAAATGGTTAAGGTTTGAGATAGGGTTAAAGGTGAATGGTTAAGGTAAAGGTTAAGGTTTGACATAGGGTTAAAGGTGAATGGTTAAGGTTTGAGATAGGGTTAAAGGTGAATGGTTAAGGTAAGGGTTAAGGTTTGAGATAGGGTTAAAGGTGAATGGTTAAGGTAAGGGTTAAGGTTTGACATAGGGTTAAAGGTGAATGGTTAAGGTTTGAGATAGGGTTAAAGTTTAATGGTTAAGGTTTGAGACAGGGTTGAAGGTGAATGGTTAATGTAAGGGTTAAGGTTTGAGATAGGGTTAAAGGTGAATGGTTAAGGTTTGAGATAGTCCTGTGTGGTCCCATGTGGCTCAGTTGGTAGAGCATGGTGTTTGCAACACCAGGGTTGTGGGTTCGGTTCCTATGGGGGACCATTACTGAAAAAAAAAATTAATGAAATGTATGCATTCACTACTGTAAGTCGCTCTGGATAAGAGTGTCTGCTAAATGACTAAAATGTAGATGTAGATAGGGTTTAAAAGGAAACAAATAAGAGTACCTGTCACTGGGAGTGACCCTGGGAGCCACAGAATGCTGTTGAAGCCTGTCCTCCATCTACAACACACTAGCAAGCCTACCAGATGGTAATAATTGCCCCTAGTGGACAGTATATTAGGCATCTCCCAACATTTATTTATTTTACCAGGCAAGTCAGTTAAGAACAAATTCTTATTTACAATGACAGCCTACCCCAGCCAAATTACTAATCACCAGCTGTGATTGGGAGTCTCATAGGGCCAATTACACACCACCCTAAGGGACTCCCAATCACAGCCGGTTGTGATACAGCCTGGAATCGAACCAGAGTCTGTAGTGACACCTCTAGCACTGAGCTGCAGTGCCTTAAACTGCTGTGATACAGCCTGGAATGGAACCAGGGTCTGTAGTGAAGCCTCTAGCACTGAGATGCAGTGTCTTAGACCCCTGTGATACAGCCTGGAATGGAACCAGGGTCTGTAGTGACGCCTCTAGCACTGAGATGCGGTGTCTTAGACCGCTGTGATACAGCCTGGAATGGAACCAGGGTCTGTAGTGACGCCTCTAGCACTGAGATGCGGTGTCTTAGACCGCTGTGATACAGCCTGGAATGTAACCAGGGTCTGTAGTGACGCCTCTAGCACTGAGATGCGGTGTCTTAGACCGCTGTGATACAGCCTGGAATGGAACCAGGGTCTGTAGTGATGCCTCTAGCATTGAGATGCAGTGCCTTAGACCGCTGTGATACAGCCTGGAATGGAACCAGGGTCTGTAGTGACGCCTCTAGCACTGAGATGCAGTGTCTTAGACCGCTGTGATACAGCCTGGAATGGAACCAGGGTCTGTGGTGACCCCTCTAGCATTGAGATGCAGTGCCTTAGACCGCTGTGATACAGCCTGGAATGGAACCAGGGTCTGTAGTGACGCCTCTAGCACTGAGATGCAGTGTCTTAGACCGCTGTGATACAGCCTGGAATGGAACCAGGGTCTGTAGTGACGCCTCTAGCACTGAGATGCAGTGTCTTAGACCGCTGTGATACAGCCTGGAATGGAACCAGGGTCTGTAGTGACGCCTCTAGCACTGAGATGCAGTGTCTTAGACCGCTGTGATACAGCCTGGAATGTAACCAGGGTCTGTAGTGATGCCTCTAGCACTGAGATACAGTGTCTTAGACCACTGCACCACTCAGGAGCTGGACAGCTGTCAAATATTGACATGGATCTGGTGTTATATTGCTGTGGATGTGACAGTGCATGGAGCACAGTGGGTGGGATAGGCATCACTATTACCATGTACTGTATGTTTGCCTTAATCCTTGAAAAGAAAAGTTGGTTTTAATTGTTTTGTTTTCAACCAAAAAGTTACGGATGGAGGTTAAATAAATATTACTTGAAGTGTATTTTCTTATTACTTTCTTATTTACCACATCTAAATCATGTCTCTCGTATGTGTTATGTTGCTGGATTTGAACTGGCGAACTCTCTCTGATATTGATGGTGAAGCTGAATTAATGTGTGGCCCTCGGTATCAGACAACACACCAAATCCCCAGCAAAGACAGAAACATTCTTCCTCCTGCTTAGACTCTTGACATTTGTTTTTCATCATGAACTTAAAGGTCACAGAGGCAGGACTGTACGTTTGGGTCTGTGTATTTGCATGAATTTAATAACCTCAGTCATTCTCTCTCTCTCTCCAGAAGCAACTCCAATATTGTTTGACTTAAAGACTGTTGTTTTATTACCTCAGTCATTATCTCTCTGTATGACTTAGACTGTTGTTTTATTACCTCAGTCATTACCTCTCTGTTTGACTTAGACTGTTGTTTTATTACCTCAGTCATTATCTCTCTGTATGACTTAGACTGTTGTTTTATTACCTCAGTCATTACCTCTCTGTTTGACTTAGACTGTTGTTTTATTACCTCAGTCATTACCTCTCTGTTTGACTTAGACTGTTGTTTTATTACCTCAGTCATTATCTCTCTGTTAAAGACTGTTGTTTTATTACCGCAGTCATTATCTCTCTGTTAAAGACTGTTGTTTTATGACCTCAGTCATTCTCTCTCTGTTAAAGACTGTTGTTTTATTACCGCAGTCATTATCTCTCTGTTAAAGACTGTTGTTTTATTACCTCAGTCATTATCTCTCTGTTTGACTGATTAGTCTCCCCTTTCCACTTCTGCAAACCAGAGTGTGTTTACATTTTTTTGAAAAATCTGCTAAATGCTCCTGTAAATCTGCTAAATAACTCAAATGTAAATGTCGTACCGTGCATACAGTCACATAACATTACAGTGTTTGACTCCAACCATTTAGCTAACTGGGAGAGTCTGAGTAAAGCTTTTAAAACCTCACATTCCAAACGGAAATTACCCACTGTTATTTTTTGACGCTATTCAGCTTGTTTTTTTAATTAAGTCAACAAGTCAAAACAGTGCCACAGTCCATGTACTGACTGATGGTGTTAGAGTCTATATAGTTTCTAGTCCATGTACTGACTGATGATGTTAGAGTCTATATAGTTTATAGTCCATGTACTGACTGATGATGTTATAGTCTATATAGTTTCTAGTCCATGTACTGACTGATGATGTTATAGTCTATGTAGTTTCTAGTCCATGTACTGACTGATGATGTTAGAGTCTATATAGTTTCTAGTCCATGTACTGACTGATGATGTTAGAGTCTATATAGTTTCTAGTCCATGTACTGACTGATGGTGTTAGAGTCTATATAGTTTCTAGTCCATGTACTGACTGATGATGTTAGAGTCTATATAGTTTCTAGTCCATGTACTGACTGATGATGTTATAGTCTATATAGTTTCTAGTCCATGTACTGACTGATGATGTTAGAGTCTATATAGTTTCTAGTCCATGTACTGACTGATGATGTTATAGTCTATATAGTTTCTAGTCCATGTACTGACTGATGATGTTAGAGTCTATATAGTTTCTAGTCCATGTACTGACTGATGATGTTATAGTCTATATAGTTTCTAGTCCATGTACTGACTGATGATGTTAGAGTCTATATAGTTTCTAGTCCATGTACTGACTGATGATGTTATAGTCTATATAGTTTCTAGTCCATGTACTGACTGATGATGTTATAGTCTATATAGTTTCTAATCCATGTACTTACTGATGATGTTATAGTCTATATAGTTTCTAGTCCATGTACTGACTGATGATGTTAGAGTCTATATAGTTTCTAGTCCATGTACTGACTGATGATGTTATAGTCTATATAGTTTCTAGTCCATGTACTGACTGATGATGTTATAGTCTATATAGTTTCTAGTCCATGTACTAACTGATGATGTTAGAGTCTATATAGTTTCTAGTCCATGTACTGACTGATGATGTTATAGTCTATATAAATTCTAGTCCATGTACTGACTGATGATGTTAGAGTCTATATAGTTTCTAGTCCATGTACTGACTGATGATGTTAGAGTCTATATAGTTTCTAGTCCATGTACTAACTGATGATGTTAGAGTCTATATAGTTTCTAGTCCATGTACTGACTGATGATGTTATAGTCTATATAGTTTCTAGTCCATGTACTGACTGATGATGTTAGAGTCTATATAGTTTCTAGTCCATGTACTGACTGATGATGTTAGAGTCTATATAGTTTCTAGTCCATGTACTGACTGATGATGTTAGAGTCTATATAGTTTCTAGTCCATGTACTGACTGATGATGTTAGAGTCTATATAGTTTCTAGTCCATGTACTGACTGATGATGTTAGAGTCTATATAGTTTCTAGTCCATGTACTGACTGATGATGTTAGAGTCTATATAGTTTCTAGTCCATGTACTGACTGATGATGTTAGAGTCTATATAGTTTCTAGTCCATGTACTGACTGATGATGTTAGAGTCTATATAGTTTCTAGTCCATGTACTGACTGATGATGTTATAGTCTATATAGTTTCTAGTCCATGTACTGACTGATGATGTTATAGTCTATATAGTTTCTAGTCCATGTACTGACTGATGATGTTATAGTCTATATAGTTTCTAGTCCATGTACTGACTGATGATGTTAGAGTCTATATAGTTTCTAGTCCATGTACTGACTGATGATGTTAGAGTCTATATAGTTTCTAGTCCATGTACTGACTGATGATGTTAGAGTCTATATAGTTTCTAGTCCATGTACTAACTGATGATGTTAGAGTCTATATAGTTTCTAGTCCATGTACTGACTGATGATGTTATAGTCTATATAAATTCTAGTCCATGTACTGACTGATGATGTTAGAGTCTATATAGTTTCTAGTCCATGTACTGACTGATGATGTTAGAGTCTATATAGTTTCTAGTCCATGTACTAACTGATGATGTTAGAGTCTATATAGTTTCTAGTCCATGTACTGACTGATGATGTTATAGTCTATATAGTTTCTAGTCCATGTACTGACTGATGATGTTAGAGTCTATATAGTTTCTAGTCCATGTACTGACTGATGATGTTAGAGTCTATATAGTTTCTAGTCCATGTACTGACTGATGATGTTAGAGTCTATATAGTTTCTAGTCCATGTACTAACTGATGATGTTAGAGTCTATATAGTTTCTAGTCCATGTACTGACTGATGATGTTATAGTCTATATAAATTCTAGTCCATGTACTGACTGATGATGTTAGAGTCTATATAGTTTCTAGTCCATGTACTGACTGATGATGTTAGAGTCTATATAGTTTCTAGTCCATGTACTAACTGATGATGTTAGAGTCTATATAGTTTCTAGTCCATGTACTGACTGATGATGTTATAGTCTATATAGTTTCTAGTCCATGTACTGACTGATGATGTTATAGTCTATATAGTTTCTAGTCCATGTACTGACTGATGATGTTAGAGTCTATATAGTTTCTAATCCATGTACTGACTGATGATGTTATAGTCTATATAGTTTCTAGTCCATGTACTGACTGATGATGTTAGAGTCTATATAGTTTCTAGTCCATGTACTGACTGATGATGTTATAGTTTATATAGTTTCTAGTCCATGTACTGACTGATGATGTTAGAGTCTATATAGTTTCTAGTCCATGTACTGACTGATGATGTTATAGTCTATACAGTTTCTAGTCCATGTACTGACTGATGATGTTAGAGTCTATATAGTTTCTAGTCCATGTACTGACTGATGATGTTAGAGTCTATATAGTTTCTAGTCCATGTACTGACTGATGATGTTATAGTCTATATAGTTTCTAGTCCATGTACTGACTGATGATGTTAGAGTCTATATAGTTTCTAGTCCATGTACTGACTGATGATGTTATAGTCTATATAGTTTCTAGTCCATGTACTGACTGATGATGTTAGAGTCTATATAGTTTCTAGTCCATGTACTGACTGATGATGTTAGAGTCTATATAGTTTCTAGTCCATGTACTGACTGATGATGTTATAGTCTATATAGTTTCTAGTCCATGTACTGACTGATGATGTTAGAGTCTATATAGTTTCTAGTCCAAGTACTGACTGATGATGTTATAGTCTATATAGTTTCTAGTCCATGTACTGACTGATGATGTTAGAGTCTATATAGTTTCTAGTCCATGTACTGACTGATGATGTTAGAGTCTATATAGTTTCTAGTCCATGTACTGACTGATGTTAGAGTCTATATAGTTTCTAGTCCATGTACTGACTGATGATGTTAGAGTCTATATAGTTTCTAGTCCATGTACTAACTGATGATGTTAGAGTCTATATAGTTTCTAGTCCATGTACTGACTGATGATGTTATAGTCTATATAGTTTCTAGTCCATGTACTGACTGATGATGTTAGAGTCTATATAGTTTCTAGTCCATGTACTGACTGATGATGTTAGAGTCTATATAGTTTCTAGTCCATGTACTGACTGATGATGTTAGAGTCTATGTAGTTTCTAATCCATGTACTTTCTGATGATGTTATAGTCTATATAGTTTCTAGTCCATGTACTGACTGATGATGTTAGAGTCTATATAGTTTCTAGTCCATGTACTGACTGATGATGTTAGAGTCTATATAGTTTCTAGTCCATGTACTGACTGATGATGTTAGAGTCTATATAGTTTCTAGTCCATGTACTGACTGATGATGTTAGAGTCTATATAGTTTCTAGTCCATGTACTGACTGATGTTAGAGTCTATATAGTTTCTAGTCCATGTACTGACTGATGATGTTAGAGTCTATATAGTTTCTAGTCCATGTACTGACTGATGATGTTATAGTCTATATAGTTTCTAGTCCATGTACTGACTGATGATGTTAGAGTCTATATAGTTTCTAGTCCATGTACTGACTGATGATGTTATAGTCTATATAGTTTCTAGTCCATGTACTGACTGATGATGTTAGAGTCTATATCTTTCTAGTCCATGTACTGACTGATGATGTTAGAGTCTATATAGTTTCTAGTCCATCTACTGACTGATGATGTTAGAGTCTATATAGTTTCTAGTCCATGTACTGAGTGATGATGTTATAGTCTATATAGTTTCTAGTTCATGTACTGACTGATGATGTTAGAGTCTATATAGTTTCTAGTCCATGTACTGACTGATGATGTTATAGTCTATATAGTTTCTAGTCCATGTACTGACTGATGATGTTAGAGTCTATATAGTTTCTAGTCCATGTACTGACTGATGTTACAGTCTATATAGTTTCTAGTTAACTTATAAAGACATTATAAAGATGTTTAGAGCTTTAACATGACACCGGCGCTGTTCTATTAACTTCAAAATATGAACATGACTCCTCGAGGGCCCTTTACTACGGTGGCCCAATAAGGGACAAACTACCAACCAGAAAATAGCCACTTGCATTGACTTCCCTACTGACTGTGTGAGGAGAATCATAAATAATTGAGGAACAATAGAGTCAGTGGTAGGAGGAAGCAGCTAGAGCCACTAACACCTCAGAGGTCATTCTTAATGGGGACAGAATGACAAAGGTGAGAGCTGAGGTTTCCTGCCATGTCATCATGAGTTGAATCGCAAATGTATTGGATTATTATATTATTAATTCCCTATAGCCGACTGTATAGTAAAGTATTGGCCATCTTTTCCATCTGACAGAGGAACTATTTATACAGGTGAGAGAGATCAATCACATACCCTGCCAGAATGCATTGCCACAGCAACACTCTCCACTTCCTCTGTAGAACACTAGTGACAGTCACCAGGATTATGCATCTGCACTGGATAGGTTGGGAAACGGCTGATATTAAACAGGTTGGGAAACGGCTGATATAAAACAGGTTGAGGTTGGGAAACGGCTGATATAAAACATGTTGAAGTTGGGAAACGGCTGATATAAAGCAGGTTGGGAAACGACTGATATAAAACAGGTTGAGGTTGGGAAACGGCTGATATAAAACAGGTTGAGGTTGGGAAACGGCTGATATAAAACATGTTGAAGTTGGGAAACGGCTGATATAAAGCAGGTTGGGAAACAGCTGATATAAAACAGGTTGAGGTTGGGAAACGGCTGATATAAAACATGTTGAAGTTGGGAAACGGCTGATATAAAGCAGGTTGGGAAACGGCTGATATAAAACAGGTTGAGGTTGGGAAACGGCTGATATAAAACAGGTTGAGGTTGGGAAACGGCTGATATAAAACATGTTGAAGTTGGGAAACAGCTGATATAAAGCAGGTTGGGAAACGGCTGATATAAAACAGGTTGAGGTTGGGAAACGGCTGATATAAAACAGGTTGAGGTTGGGAAACAGCTGATATTGAACAGGTTGGGAAACGGCTGATATAAAACAGGTTGAGGTTGGGAAACGGCTGATATAAAACAGGTTGGGAAACGGCTCATATAAAACAGGTTGAGGTTGGGAAACGGCTGATATTAAACAGGTTGAGGTTGGGAAACGGCTGATATTGAACAGGTTGAGGTTGGGAAACGGCTGATATTGAACAGGTTGAGGTTGGGAAACGGCTGATATTAAACATGTTGGGAAGGGCTGATATTGAACCAGTTGGGAAGAGCTTCTTTGAGCAGGTTGGGAAGGACTGACAATGAACAGGTTGAGGTTGGGAAAGGGCTGATATTGAACCAGTTGGGAAGAGCTGATATTGAACAGGGTAGGAATGACTGACATTGAACAGGTTGAAAGGGTGAAAATGGCCCATATTTGTATTTTGTGGAGGTTTGACTGTTTAAATGAAGGCATCTCGGGAGTTTCTATAGTTTAAGAGGCACCACAAAGGGTCTGTCTAGTTTAGATAAAACCTCAGGCCTGTCTGCGAGAGGAGAGTTCAAAGGTCAATTATTGATCAAATCAAACAGCAAGCCTACTACTGTACCCGTAGGATGTGCTGTGAAACATATTCATTTACACTGGTTCTTCCTTTAAAAGTTTGGAGCTTTATGCCACGACGGTTTGTGGTAGATGGTGGCAGATTGTGGTAAATTGCGTCATTCTGGCAACAATGGATGACACTTAAATAACGTGCCATAGAATTCTGAGGCACCATGCAAGCTGTGCTGCAGTACGCCACAACTTTTAAAGGAAGAACCACTGTAATCCATCAGAACTACACTACATAACCAAAAGTGTAAGAACACCTCTTGAAATTAGTGGATTCGGCTATTTCAGCCACACCCTTTGCTGACAGGTGTATATAATTACGCATACAACCATGCAATCTCCATAGACATTGGCAGTATAATGGCCCTTACTGAAATAGCCCATACAGTGACTTTCAATGTGGCGCCGTCATAGGATGCTACCTTTCCAACGAGTCAGTTCATCAAATTTCCAAACTGCCTCTGGAAGAACTGTTCATCGGAAGCTTCATGAAATGGATTCCGTGGCCCGAGCAGCCATGGAATAACGCTAAGATTACCATGTGCAATGCCAACCATTGGCTGAAGTGGTGTAAAGCTGTCGCCATTGGACTCTGGAGCTGTGGAAAAGCGTTCACTGGTGTGATGAATCACGCTTCACCATCTGGCAGTCCGACAGACGAATCTGGGTTTGGCGGATGCCAGGAGAATGCTGCCTGCCCCAATGCATAGTGCCAACTGTAAAGTTTGGTGGAGGAGGAATAATGGTCTGGGGCTGTTTTTCATAGTTCGGGCTAGGCCCCTTAGTTCCAGTGAAGGGAAATCTTAATGCTACAGCATACAATGACATTCTAGATGATTCTGTACTTCCATCTTCATGGCAACAGTTTGGGGAAGGCCCATTCCTGTTTCAGCATTACAATGCCCGCATGCACAAAGCGTGGTCCATACAGAAATGGTTTGTGGAGATCAGTGTGGAAGAACTTGACTGGCCTGCAGAGAGCCCTGACCTCAACCACATTGAACACCTTTGGGATGAATTGGAACGCCGAACATCAGTGCCCAACCTCGCTAATGCTCTTGTGGCTGAACAGAAGCAAGTCCCCGTATTAATGTTCCAACATCTAGTTGAAAGCCTTCTCAGAAGAGTGGAGGCTGTTATAGCAGCAAAGGGGGGAACAACTCCATATAAATGTCCATGATTTTGGAATGAGATGTTTAACGAGCAGGTGTCCAGATACTTTTAGCCAAGCGGTGTATATTGTTAGGGGCCAGGTAACATAACGGATCCATACCGGACAAGTCCCATATTATGATCATTCAATGAGATCAAATCTCTATTACCAACATTTAATCAGGAGAGTTCAGGCCGCCTTAGGGAGTGAAGCAGACTCAAACACTATGAATGGGAGGTCCCTACATGCAGTTACAGTGAGTGCTGGTGTTACTGTACTGGTACAGTATTGGACTCAGAGGCTTCTTGATAGTACTGTGGTGAGCAGAGAAGGACAATGCCTCTACTCCACATTCATAAACGACACCCTATTCCCTATATTCCCTAGTGCACTACTTTTGACCAGGATCCATCAAAAGTAGGGCACTGCATAGGGAATAGGGTGCCGTTGCCTACTCTGCCCCAGAATGCTTAGAGCCTCTGCTACAGTGAATTCTATGAATAAATATCAGCACTTCCCCATCCATTTAGTCATTGTGTCACACAGTGAGGTCTGAACGGAGACAGAAGATGGAACAGAGAACTTAATAAACAGCCTGATAGGTTTGACACCCTGGAACCAGCTTGATATACTGCAGGTCTATAGAAGCCCTCGATTTGTTGTGTATGTTTGTCACTGTACTGTCATGTATACTGAACAACATGCAGGAATTTCTAAGATTTTACTAAGTTATAGTTCATATAAGGAAATAAGTCAATTTTAAACAAATTCATTAGACCCTAATCTATAGATTTCACATGACTGGGAGTAAAGATATACATCTATTGGTCACAGATACCTTAAAAAAAACGTAGTGGTGTGGATCAGAGAACCAGTCAGTATCTGGTGTGACCACCACTTGCCTCATCTCCTTTTCATAAGCTTGACGAGGCTGTTGATTGTAGCCTGTACAATGTTGTCCCAGTCCTCTTCAATGGTTGTGCGAAGTTGATGGATATTGGCAGGAACATGCTCAATGGGTCACCTGTCTGTTGAGTATGCAGGCCATGGGAAGAACTGGGACATTTTCAGTTACCAGGAATTGTGTCCAGATCCTACAACTTGGGGCTGTGCATTATCATGCTGAAACATGAGGTGATGATGGTGGATGAATGGCACGGCAATGGGCCTCAGGATCTCTTCACGGTATCTCTGTGAATTCAAACTGCCATCGATAATATGCAATTGTGTTCTGTGTCTGTAGCTTATACCTGCCCTTACCATAACCCCACCTCCACCATGGGGCCCATACCATAACCCCACCTCCACCATGGAGCCCATACCATAACCCCACCTCCACCATGGGGCCCATACCATAACCCCACCTCCACCATGGGGCCCACACCATAACCCCACCTCCACCATGGAGCACTCTGTTCACAACGTTGACATCAGCAAACCGCTCACCCACACGACGCCATATACGTGGTCTGCGATTTTGAGGATGGTTGGACGTACTGCTAACCTTTCTAAAATGGCTTATGGTAGAGAAATTAACATTCAATTCTCTGGCAACAGCAAATTTCATGCTCCCTCAAGACATGACACATCTGTGGCATTATGTTCTGTGACAAAACAGAACACTTTAGAGTGGCCTTTTATTGTCCCCAGCACAGGTGAACCTGTGTAATGATCATGCTGTTTAATCATTGCCTTGATATGCCACACCTGTCAGGTGACAGGTGACAGGTTTATGAAACATGGTACCAAAACTTTACATGTCGCTTTATATTTTTGTTCAGTGTAATTGGATGATGAAATGAAAAGAATAGCATAGAGAATTGCATAGCATCATAACGCCTAGCGACCCTGTTAGCTACAGTTGTTTTCACTTAATTTGCTGCAGGCAATGCAATGCTGTAGTTTATTAATCAAGATTTTAAAAGGCATTTTAAAAGGCATCTATATTTTGTAATTTCCACTGTAAAATGTCAGACTTGATTTGCTCTAATGGAAAATGTATCAACCCCTACAAAAAACAAAATGCAATTCATTATAATCAACATAATAATTCACATCTCCTGTTGCTGCAGTATTATTTTCCTTATGTGAGAAACTGGTCACATTAAATCTGTAAATTACAACTGAAAGCATGCTAAGACAACGTACGATGTAAATCATAGATGGTAATATACTCACAACTCAGCATAATTTCATTAAAATGTAAACTATCAAAAACGCCTGTCCCCATCATTGGAACCCTAATCATATGATTTTCAATGATAACCACGTCCTCAGCTCCACAATAACGTCTCAGATCTGACTTTCAGTTTGACATGTCTGTCTGATCGACCGATCAACCGGGCGGGCTCAGATCTGTCAATCTAAGTGCTGTTGTAGTTAAGATGTCCATAATAAGTAGCCTAATGCATTTCAGATTCCATAAATCAACTGCAGGTAGTCAGGTATTCACCGTCTGTATATTCCCACGCAGACGGTACAGTTCTGATGCTGATTTTACTCCTGTCTCAGAGTTTGTCTGAGCAGTGTCTCAACATCATACTAAAATCTACTCTGAGCAGTGTCTCAACATCATGCTAAAATCTACTCTGAGCAGTGTTTTAACATCATGCTAAAATCTACTCTGAGCGATGTGTCTTAACATCATACTAAAATCTACTCTGAGCAGTGTCTTAACATCATGCTAAAATCTACTCTGAGCTGGGAGTTTTTTTTGTTTTGTTGTTTTAACAGGATTCCTAGGACCAATTCTGAGATGCTTTGTGGGTATGGGCCCTGATCCCTATCTTTGTGTTATGGGAGCAGCTCAGATCAGATCCCTATCTTAGTGTTATGGGAGCAGCTCAGATCAGATCCCTGTCTTAGTGTTCTGGGAGCAGCTCAGATCAGATCCCTATCTTAGTGTCCTGGGAGCAGCTCAGATCAGATCCCTATCTTAGTGTTCTGGGAGCAGCTCAGATCAGATCCCTATCTTAGTGTTCTGGGAGCAGCTCAGATCAGATCCCTATCTTAGTGTGATTGTTATAAGCTTGTTGTTTATTTTTCCTCCATGCATGTATGTTTTGTGTGCTGGCTTGGTTCTGTGATAATAAGCTTTCGGTTTAGGTTCCTCTGTGGTCTTATCCCAGCTGGTTGAGCTGGAGACTCTTAAAGCAACATAAATATGGGCAGTCACTCCACCCCCAGATCTAAATAGAACATTGCAGTGATCTGGAATATGGGGTTAAACACCCTGTTGAATTCAGTCCCAGGCTCCACAGATAAAGTTATCTGAGTCAGTTTCAACCCTCCCTCTCTCCCTCTCTCCCTCCATCCATCCACCCACCCACCAGGCCGTGGTATTTACAAGATGGGATTTCTAAGACTCAAACTGTTCCGTTGTATAAACATTCAGCAAGCAGCATTAGAATTATTCAAACCATGTAGTAGTGATAGGCGGTTAATGCAGCTGTTTAAGGACAATATGTGCTTCCCAAACGCCACTGTATTCCCTATATAGCGCATATGGGGCCTTGGTCACACGTAGTGCACTATATAGTGAATAGAATGCGATTTAGGGCACAGCCAATGTGTGATTGCTCTTTGTTGTAGACTTTGGGATATTTGAATTCCATTTTCTTACTAACGGCCAAGGCAAACATCCAGAAGGTAATCAGTATTCCGGGGTTAGCAAGTCAAAGCAGTACAGCGTCAACCTCTTAAATGTTTCCAGTGTGACCTCTATCATCAAATAATTACCATCTAATCGGCACCGGGTATGTTTATCTGGGGTAGCTAAGGGGTGGCTTGGCTGTGGCGAAGGGGGGCATGTAATCTATGGTGTACATGGCATATGCATTGGAACAAAAAGGATCTTTAATTCACCGTATCAATGATAAAAAAGGTTTCACATCAGATGACAATAGACTAAACATTGTTATTTGATTCACTTCAGGGCAAACAGCTGTGTAACAACTCTCTAGGACACGGAGGACAACAATTGGACATTAATCTAATTTCTGTGTTTTGCTTTGTTTCAGTTGCACGGCCTTCACAGCTAACTCAACCCTAAGGCTGGTCTCTTAGCAGAGAGGGAAAAGGGGATTAGCCAAATATCATTAAAGCATGCAGTTATAAAACAAGATCTGATTTATGAATTAAAACAGCAGACAAATCACGGCCAGATTAGCACATAACACCAAAACAGCGGGAAGACAAAATCCTCACCAGCCACTATTGAAGTCAGACAGTAATTGATGATAAAGCAAAAAGGTTTGTAGGAAACCATTGTTAGGTGTCAGAGCTTTCTCCTTTACCATGCAGGCTTGATCCTTACTCCACCCCCTGTTAGTGGTAGAGGAATGGGGAGATCTATACTCCTGTTAGTGGTAGAGGGATGGGGAGATCTGTACTCCTGTTAGTGGTAGAGGAATGGGGAGATCTATACTCCTGTTAGTGGTAGAGGCATGGGGAGATCTGTACTCCTGTTAGTGGTAGAGGGATGGAGAGATCTATACTCCTGTTAGTGGTAGAGAGATGGGGAGATCTATACTCCTGTTAGTGGTAGAGGGATGGGGAGATCTATACACCTGTTAGTGGTAGAGGAATGGGGAGATCTATACTCCTGTTAGTGGTAGAGAGATGGGGAGATCTATACTCCTGTTAGTGGTAGAGGGATGGGGAGATCTATACTCCTGTTAGTGGTAGAGGAATGGGGAGATCTATACTCCTGTTAGTGGTAGAGGAATGGGGAGATCTATACTCCTGTTAGTGGTAGAGGGATGGGGAGATCTAGACTCCTGTTAGTGGTAGAGAGATGGGGAGATCTATACTCCTGTTAGTGGTAGAGGGATGGGGAGATCTGTACTCCTGTTAGTGGTAGAGGAATGGGGAGATCTATACTCCTGTTAGTGGTAGAGGCATGGGGAGATCTGTACTCCTGTTAGTGGTAGAGGGATGGAGAGATCTATACTCCTGTTAGTGGTAGAGAGATGGGGAGATCTATACTCCTGTTAGTGGTAGAGGGATGGGGAGATCTATACACCTGTTAGTGGTAGAGGAATGGGGAGATCTATACTCCTGTTAGTGGTAGAGAGATGGGGAGATCTATACTCCTGTTAGTGGTAGAGGGATGGGGAGATCTATACTCCTGTTAGTGGTAGAGGAATGGGGAGATCTATACTCCTGTTAGTGTTAGAGGAATGGGGAGATCTATACTCCTGTTAGTGGTAGAGGGATGGGGAGATCTATACTCCTGTTAGTGGTAGAGGAATGGGGAGATCTAAACTCCTGTTAGTGGTAGAGGAATGGGGAGAGCTATACTCCTGTTAGTGGTAGAGGGATGGGGAGATCTATACTCCTGTTAGTGGTAGAGGGATGGGGAGATCTATACTCCTGTTAGTGGTAGAGGGATGGGGAGATCTATACTCCTGTTAGTGGTAGAGGAATGGGGAGATCTATACTCCTGTTAGTGGTAGAGGGATGGGGAGATCTATACTCCTGTTAGTGGTAGAGGAATGGGGAGATCTATACTCCTGTTAGTGGTAGAGGAATGGGGAGATCTATACTCCTGTTAGTGGTAGAGGGATGGGGAGATCTATACTCCTGTTAGTGGTAGAGGGAAGGGGAGATCTATACTCCTGTTAGTGGTAGAGAGATGGGGAGATCTATACTCCTGTTAGTGGTAGAGGGATGGGGAGATCTATACTCCTGTTAGTGGTAGAGGAATGGGGAGATCTAAACTCCTGTTAGTGGTAAAGGAATGGGGAGAGCTATACTCCTGTTAGTGGTAGAGGGATGGGGAGATCTATACTCCTGTTAGTGGTAGAGGGATGGGGAGATCTATACTCCTGTTAGTGGTAGAGGGATGGGGAGATCTATACTCCTGTTAGTGGTAGAGGGATGGAGAGATCTATACTCCTGTTAGTGGTAGAGGGATGGGGAGATCTATACTCCTGTTAGTGGTAGAGGGATGGGGAGATCTATACTCCTGTTAGTGGTAGAGGAATGGGGAGATCTATACTCCTGTTAGTGGTAGAGGCATGGGGAGATCTATACTCCTGTTAGTGGTAGAGGAATGGGGAGATCTGTACTCCTGTTAGTGGTAGAGGGATGGGGAGATCTATACTCCTGTTAGTGGTAGAGGAATGGGGAGATCTATACTCCTGTTACTGGTAGAGGGATGGGGAGATCTATATTCCTGTTAGTGGTAGAGGGATGGGGAGATCTATACTCCTGTTAGTGGTAGAGGAATGGGGAGATCTATACTCCTGTTAGTGGTAGAGGGATGGGGAGATCTATACTCCTGTTAGTGGTAGAGGAATGGGGAGATCTATGCTCCTGTTACTGGTAGAGGGATGGGGAGATCTATATTCCTGTTAGTGGTAGAGGCATGGGGAGATCTATACTCCTGTTAGTGGTAGAGGGATGGGGAGATCTATACTCCTGTTAGTGGTAGAGGGATGGGGAGATCTATACTCCTGTTAGTGGTAGAGGAATGGGGAGATCTATACTCCTGTTAGTGGTAGAGAGATGGGGAGATCTATATTCCTGTTAGTGGTAGAGGCATGGGGAGATCTATACTCCTGTTAGTGGTAGAGGGATGAGGAGATCTATACTCCTGTTAGTGGTAGAGGGATGGGGAGATCTATACTCCTGTTAGTGGTAGAGGAATGGGGAGATCTATACTCCTGTTAGTGGTAGAGGCATGGGGAGATCTATACTCCTGTTAGTGGTAGAGGGATGGGGAGATCTATACTCCTGTTAGTGGTAGAGGAATGGGGAGATCTATACTCCTGTTAGTGGTAGAGAGATGGGGAGATCTATATTCCTGTTAGTGGTAGAGGCATGGGGAGATCTATACTCCTGTTAGTGGTAGAGGGATGGGGAGATCTATACTCCTGTTAGTGGTAGAGGGATGAGGAGATCTATACTCCTGTTAGTGGTAGAGGGATGGGGAGATCTATACTCCTGTTAGTGGTAGAGGAATGGGGAGATCTATACTCCTGTTAGTGGTAGAGGCATGGGGAGATCTATACTCCTGTTAGTGGTAGAGGAATGGGGAGATCTATACTCATGTTAGTGGTAGAGGAATGGGGAGATCTATACTCCTGTTAGTGGTAGAGGCATGGGGAGATCTATACTCCTGTTAGTGGTAGAGGGATGGGGAGATCTGTACTCCTGTTAGTGGTAGAGGAATGGGGAGATCTATACTCCTGTTAGTGGTAGAGGCATGGGGAGATCTATACTCCTGTTAGTGGTAAAGGGATGGGGAGATCTGTACTCCTGTTAGTGGTAGAGGAATGGGGAGATCTATACTCCTGTTAGTGGTAGAGGGATGGGGAGATCTATACTCCTGTTAGTGGTAGAGGAAGGGGGAGATCTATACTCCTGTTAGTGGTAGAGGAATGGGGAGATCTATACTCCTGTTAGTGGTAGAGGCATGGGGAGATCTATACTCCTGTTAGTGGTAAAGGAATGGAGAGCTCTATACTCCTGTTAGTGGTAAAGGAATGGAGAGATCTTTTCTCCTGTCTAATGATCCACTTAAAATGCCAGACATAAAAAACGGATTTCACCATATCTGTAGATAGACAATCTGTATATATATATTTGTATTTATTTCTGCAACCTTCATTTATCCAGGTGAGTCAATGAAGAACACCTTACTTACTATGCTGGATTGGCCTGTGACGACTGGGAAAAAATTTACTTGCAATAAAATAAAAAATTAAAAGTTATAACATTGAACTCAGTGTAGAAGATTATCATGACAACCCAGAATGACAGGGACATGTAGCAAACACACAATGAAATGAAGAACAATTAGAGCACAATGAGAACAGACATCACAACACAGGGACAGAAACGCATGGACAAAACACAACATCTAGCAGAAACAGTCAGCATAGAGAGTAGACAGTCAACAGAGATAGTAGACAGTCAACATAGAGAATAGACAGTCAACATAGATAGTAGACAGACAACATAGATAGTAGACAGTCAACAAAGATAGTAGTCAGTCAGCATAGAGAGTAGACAGTCAACAGAATAGACACTCTACATAGATAGTAGAGACACAACATAGATAGTAGACAGTCAACAAAGATAGTAGTCAGTCAGCATAGATAGTAGACAGTCAACATAGATAGTAGACAGTCAACATAGAGAATAGACAGTCAACATAGAGAATAGACAGTCAACATAGACAGTAGACAGTCAACATAGATAGTAGACAGTCAACATAGATAGTAGACAGTCAACATAGAGAATAGACAGTCAACATAGATAGTAGACAGTCAACATAGAGAATAGACAGTCAACATAGACAGTAGACAGTCAACATAGATAGTAGACAGTCAGTATAGATAGTAGACAGTCAACATAGATAGTAGACAGTCAACATAGATAGTAGACAGTCAACATAGATAGTAGACAGTCAACATAGATAGTAGACAGTCAGTATAGATAGTAGACAGTCAACATAGATAGTAGACAGTCCACATAGACAGTAGACAGTCAGCATAGATAGTAGACAGTCAACATAGACAGTAGACAGTCAACATAGATAGTAGACAGTCAGCATAGATAGTAGACAGTCAACATAGAGAGTAGTCAGTCAACATAGACAGTAGACAGTCAACATAGATAGTAGACAGTCAACATAGAGAATAGACAGTCAACATAGATAGTAGACAGTCAACATAGATAGTAGACAGTCAACATAGAGAATAGACAGTCAACATAGATAGTAGACAGTCAGCAATACATCTGATAGAACAGCAGGTATGGTATCTGTAAGAAAACAGGTAAAGAGTCCATATTGCAATGATATACCTTAACTCTGTAAATTCCAAATTGTGAAGTGTTTGAACTTAAAAATGTGTATGTGTGTACTTGTGTGTTAAGAGAGAGAACGAGAGAGAGAGAGAGAGAGCGTGAGAGAGAGAGAGAGAGAGAGAGAGCGTGAGAGAGAGAGAGAGAGAGAGAGAGAGAGAGAGAGAGAGAGAGAGAGAGAGAGAGAGAGAGAGAGAGAGAGAGAGAGAGACAGAGAGGGAAAAAAAGAAAGCCAGAAAGAAAGACAGATATAGTGAGACGAAACCTCTCTCCCCCTGAGATTGACAAACCACTGCCAGAGGATTTGGTGGTTTATCACTCTGTAGGATCAGAGTCAAGATGTTTCATGGGGGGAGACGGAGACATAAGGAGGAAGCCATGCCACAACATGATGAGAATCCCTCTCATTAATCAGACTTATTAATGCTCTGGGTAGCCAGTAAAGCAAGGAGCCCCCTCTGCTGGAACTAACAGGACACTTATGCACACAGTCTCTCTCTCTCTCACGCATCCCTCATATATCACATCAGCCTCATGAAGAGATTGATAAAGATACATGATCTACTTCCTCTCAGTCTAGTCCCCCTTTCTGCTTAAAGCTCATCAAGAGGTTGATAAAGGTAGATGATCTACTTCCTCTCAGTCTAGTCCCCCTTTCTGTTTAAAGCTCATGAAGAGATTGATAAAGATACATGATCTACTTCCTCTCAGTCTAGTCCCCCTTTCTGCTTAAAGCTCATCTAGAGGTTGATAAAGGTACAGGATCTACTTCCTCTCAGTTCAGTCCCCCTTCTGTTTGACAAGTTCATGGTGTTCAGGCTCATGATGATAACAAGAGGGGGATTTTATTGACAGTTATGAATGTGTTAAGGAACCACAGTCAGTGTGTTTACTAAACTGTGGTATTTAATGGTGACATGACCAGCAAACCCAACCAAAGCACAGCTAAGCGTGTCAACTCAAACGGCACACAGAACAACAGGAAATGTTCACGCCGGTGTCCAGAGGTGTAAAATTAGCCATGCTGTTCCAAGTCATGCAATGTTTCTCAGATCCTATTGTTTTCAAAGAATGATTTCATGGACTCAATAATTCCATGTGCCCCAGCTCTTCCTTTAGTTGTCAGCAGAATTACATGAAAGGTATGATTGACCGTCTGTTTTGGCAACGACAAGGGCAACATGTTATTTTGGTCCAGCTTTTCCTTTCATTACCTTTTGTTTGGAGGAGGTGATGACAGAGGTCCACAACATGGCTAGTTTCCTCATGTACAGGGAAGTGTAGCTACAGGACCAGCGATGACAGAGGTACACAACATGGCTAGTTTCCTCATGTACAGGAAGTAGCTACAGGACCAGTGATGACAGAGGTCCACAACATGGCTAGTTTCCTCATGTACAGGAAGTAGCTACAGGACCAGTGATGACAGAGGTACACAATGTGGCTAGTTTCCTCATGTACAGGAAGTAGCTACGGGACCAATATGTTACAAATGTACTTTTATTTTTTTTAATACAAAATATTTGTCATAGAGTGCAAGGTCCCCTTTTAAAAGATAGTTCCAAAATCAGGAATTCTGAAAGGGTATTATCAGGAGATGGGGTTCCTGACAGGGTATTGTTAGGAGATGGGGTATTATCAGGAGATGGGGTTCCTGGCAGGGTATTATTAGGAGATGGGGTTCCTGACAGGGTATTATTAGGAGATGGGGTTCCTGGCAGGGTATTATCAGGAGATGGGGTTCCTGGCAGGGTATTATTCGGAGATGGGGTTCCTGACAGGGTATTATTAGGAGATGGGGTTCCTGGCAGGGTATTATTAGGAGATGGGGTTCCTGGCAGGGTATTATCAGGAGATGGGGTTCCTGGCAGGGTATTATCAGGAGATGGGGTTCCTGACAGGGTATTATCAGGATATGGGGTTCCTGGCAGGGTATTATTAGGAGATGGGGTTCCTGAAAGGGTATTACCAGGAGATGGGGTTCCTGGCAGGGTATTATCAGGAGATGGGGTTCCTGGCAGGGTATTATTAGGAGATGGGGTTCCTGACAGGGTATTATTAGGAGATGGGGTTCCTGACAGGGTATTATCAGGAGATGGGGTTCCTGGCAGGGTTTTATTAGGAGATGGGGTTCCTGGCAGGGTATAATTAGGAGATGGGGTTCCTGGCAGGGTATTATCAGGAGATGGGGTTCCTGGCAGGGTATTACCAGGAGATGGGGTTCCTGGCAGGGTATTATCAGGAGATGGGGTTCCTGGCAGGGTATTATCAGGAGATGGGGTTCCTGGCAGGGTATTATTAGGAGCTGGGGTTCCTGGCAGGGTTTTATTAGGAGATGGGGTTCCTGGCAGGGTTTTACCAGGAGATGGGGTTCCTGGCAGGGTATTATCAGGAGATGGGGTTCCTGGCAGGGTATTATTAGGAGATGGGGTTCCTGACAGGGTATTATTAGGAGATGGGGTTCCTGGCAGGGTATTATCAGGAGATGGGGTTCCTGACAGGGTATTATTAGGAGATGGGGTTCCTGGCTGGGTTTTACCAGGAGATGGGGTTCCTGGCAGGGTATTATCAGGAGATGGGGTTCCTGGCAGGGTATTATCAGGAGATGGGGTGCCTGGCAGGGTATTATTAGGAGATGGGGGTTCCTGGCAGGGTATTATTAGGAGATGGGGTTCCTGGCAGGGTATTATTAGGAGATGGGGTTCCTGGCAGGGTATTATCAGGAGATGGGGTTCCTGGCAGGGTATTATTCGGAGATGGGGTTCCTGACAGGGTATTATTAGGAGATGGGGTTCCTGGCAGGGTATTATTAGGAGATGGGGTTCCTGGCAGGGTATTATCAGGAGATGGGGTTCCTGGCAGGGTATTATCAGGAGATGGGGTTCCTGACAGGGTATTATTAGGAGATGGGGTTCCTGGCAGGGTATTATCAGGAGATGGGGTTCCTGGCAGGGTATTATCAGGAGATGGGGTTCCTGGCAGGGTATTATTAGGAGATGGGGTTCCTGACAGGGTATTATTAGGAGATGGGGTTCCTGGCAGGGTATTATTAGGAGATGGGGTTCCTGACAGGGTATTATTAGGAGATGGGGTTCCTGGCAGGGTATTATTAGGAGATAGGGGTTCCTGGCAGGGTATTATCAGGAGATGGGGTTCCTGGCAGGGTATTATTAGGAGATGGGGTTCCTGACAGGGTATTATCAGGAGATGGGGTTCCTGACAGGGTATTATTAGGAGATGGGGTTCCTGGCAGGGTATTATTAGGAGATGGGGTTCCTGGCAGGGTTTTATTAGGAGATGGGGTTCCTGGCAGGGTATTATTAGGAGATGGGGTTCCTGGCTGGGTATTACTAGGAGATGGGGTTCCTGGCAGGGTATTATTAGGAGATTGGGTTCCTGACAGGGTATTATCAGGAGATGGGGTTCCTGGCAGGGTATTATTAGGAGATGGGGTTCCTGGTAGGGTATTATTTGGAGATGGGGTTCCTGACAGGGTATTATTAGGAGATTGGGTTCCTGACAGGGTATTATCAGGAGATAGAGGAGTCTTCCAGATATTCCAGAAACAAAATCTCCACCCTGCCAATCCTCAACACTGGGTCCTCACAAGCGTGCATTCTCAGCTGTGTCCTGTACTCCCTGTTCACCCATGACTACGTGGTCATGCACGCTTCAACTCAGACGACACTACAGTGGTAGGCTTGATTACCAACAACGACGAGACGGCCTACAGGAAGGAGATGAGGGCCCTCGGAGTGTGGTGTCAGGAAAATAACCTCACAAAACATAACAAAGGAGATGATTGTGGATTTCAGGAAACAGCACAGGGAGCACCCCCCTATCCACATCGACGGGACAGTAGTGGAGAGGGTGGAAAGTTTTAAGTTCTTCTGCGTTCACATCACAGACAAACTGAAATGGTCCACCCACACAGGCAGAGTGGTGAAGAAGGCGCAACAGCTCTTCTTCAACCTCAGGAGGCTGAAGAAATTTGGCTTGTCACCCAAAAATCTGACACACTTTTACAGATGCACAATCGAGAGCATCCTGTCAGGCTATATCACCGCCTGGTATGGCAATTGCACCGCCCTCAACCGCAAGGCTCTCCAGAGGGTAGTGCGGTCTGCACAACGCATCACCGGGGGCAAACTACCTGCCCTCCAGGACACCTACAGCGCCTGATGTCACAGGAAGGCCAAAAAGATAATCAAGGACAACAACCACCCGAACCACTGCCTGTTCACCCCGCTGTCATCCAGAAGGCGAGGTCAGTACAGGTGCATCAAAGCTGGAACCGAGAGACTGAAAAAATAGCTTCTATCTCCAGGCCATCAGACTGTTAGACAGCCATCACTAACATAGAGAGGCTGCTGCCTACATACAGACCCAAATCTCTGGCCACTTAAATAAATGGACTTAATAAAGGTATCAATAGTCATACCTGTATCATCCCTGTGGCTCAGTTGGTAGAGCATGGTGTGTGCAACACCAAGGTTGTGGGTTCGATTCCCACTGGGGGCCAGTACAAAAAAAAAAATACATGAAATGAAATGTATGCATTCACTACTTCAAGTCGCTCTGGATAAGAGCGTCTGCTAAATGACTAAAATGTAAAACGTAGTCACTTTAAATATCCAATCCTCTCTGTCATCTCAGTCCCTGAGATCCAGTTGTCTCAGTCCCTGATATCCAGTCCTCTCTGTTGTCTCAGTCCCTGATATCCAGTCCTCTCTGTCATCTCAGTCCCTGATATCCAGTCCTCTCTGTCATCTCAGTCCCTGATATCCAGTCCTCTCTGTCATCTCAGTCCCTGATATCCAGTCCTCTCTGTCATCTCAGTCCCTGATATCCGGTCCTTTCTGTTGTCTCAGTCCCTGAGATCCAGTCCTCTCTGTCATCTCTGTCCTCTCTGTCATCTCTGTCCTCTCAGTCCCTGATATCCAGTCCTCTCTGTCATCTCAGTCCCTGAGATCCAGCCCTCTCTGTCATCTCAGTCCCTGAGATCCAGTCCTCTCTGTCATCTCAGTCCCTGATATCCAGTCCTTTCTGTTGTCTCAGTCCCCGAGATCCAGTCCTCTCTGTCGTCTCAGTCCCTGAGATCCGGTCCTCTCTGTCGTCTCAGTCCCTGAGATCCGGTCCTCTCTGTCGTCTCAGTGTCCTCTCTGTCGTCTCAGTCCCTGAGATCCAGTCCTCTCTGTCGTCTCAGTGTCCTCTCTGTCGTCTCAGTCCCTGAGATCCAGTCCTCTCTGTCGTCTCAGTGTCCTCTCTGTCGTCTCAGTCCCTGAGATCCAGGCCTCTCTGTCGTCTCAGTCCCTGAGATCCGGTCCTCTTTTCTGCAACATTTCTTTGTGTTGACTCTGTTTTCTAAATGTTTAAGGGGCTGAGACGACAAATGAGGAAGCAGGAACTATGCCAGTCTATGACACCGGCTGTGTAGCACCACCAGTCCGACACTTGCTGCTCTGCATAATGATTACATTACAATCTTGTCATATAATTCAAAAAGACTCCAGATAAAGGAATGATAAACTAGGGGTTATAAAAGGTCTTTATTTATTACGGATTTGATAAGGTAGCTAATCAGTGTCCAAGTAAATGTCATTACATAAATGATGAAGCAGAGTTTGATGCATATTCCCAGGGAGTCTTGGTAGAGTCGTGTCAACCAGTGTGGCCTCGCAGATTGTAACAAGGGACCAGCGGGTTTGAAAGAAAATACAACTATTTATACAGAATCATCCTGATACAACTGTGAATAGTAATGACAGATGTAAAGAGGTCCACATCGTCCCTTCAGACCTGGGGCTGTGCGTTTGTGTGTGTCTCTGTGCGTTTGTGTTTGTTTGTGTGCGTGTGTGTCTGTGTGAGTGAGTGAGTGAGTGAGTGAGTGAGTGAGTGAGTGAGTGAGTGTGTTTGTGTGTGTATCCAAACTTGTAGACGTCATGTGTCATGTGACTAAGCTGAGGTAATACACGGAAGATGAACAAACAAACAAACAGTCAACTGTCAGTCAGAGGATCACTCTGCTTCAACTGTCAGTCAGAGGATCACACTGCTTCAACTGTCAGTTAGAGGATCACTCTGCTTTGACTGTCAGTCAGAGGATCACTCTGCTTCAACTGTCAGTCAGAGGATCACTCTGCTTCAACTGTCAGTTAGAGGATCACTCTGCTTCAACTGTCAGTTAGAGGATCACTCTGCTTCAACTGTCAGTTAGAGGATCACTCTGCTTCAACTGTCAGTCAGAGGATCACTCTGCTTCAACTGTCAGTTAGAGGATCACTCTGCTTCAACTGTCAGTCAGAGGATCACTCTGCTTCAACTGTCAGTCAGAGGATCACTCTGCTTCAACTGTCAGTTAGAGGATCACTCTGCTTCAACTGTCAGTCAGAGGATCACTCTGCTTTGACTGTCAGTCAGAGGATCACTCTGCTTCAACTGTCAGTCAGAGGATCACTCTGCTTCAACTGTCAGTTAGAGGATCACTCTGCTTCAACTGTCAGTTAGAGGATCACTCTGCTTCAACTGTCAGTTAGAGGATCACTCTGCTTCAACTGTCAGTCAGAGGATCACTCTGCTTCAACTGTCAGTTAGAGGATCACTCTGCTTCAACTGTCAGTCAGAGGATCACTCTGCTTCAACTGTCAGTCAGAGGATCACTCTGCTTCAACTGTCAGTTAGAGGATCACTCTGCTTCAACTGTCAGTCAGAGGATCACTCTGCTTCAACTGTCAGTCAGAGGATAACTCTGCTTCAACTGTCAGTTAGAGGATCACTCTGCTCCAACTGTCAGTCAGAGGATCACTCTGCTTCAACTGTCAGTCAGAGGATCACTCTGCTTCAACTGTCAGTCAGAGGATCACTCTGCTTCAACTGTCAGTTAGAGGATCACTCTGCTTCAACTGTCAGTTAGAGGATCACTCTGCTTCAACTGTCAGTTAGAGGATCACTATGCTTCAACTGTCAGTCAGAGGATCACTATGCTTCAACTGTCAGTCAGAGGATCACTCTGCTTCAACTGTCAGTTAGAGGATCACTCTGCTTCAACTGTCAGTTAGAGGATCACTCTGCTTCAACTGTCAGTTAGAGGATCACTCTGCTTTGACTTCCCTTCAACTGTCAGTTAGAGGATCGCTCTGCTTCAACTGTCAGGCAGACCATGCGATTATCTGAGGACAGCGCCCAGCATACCAACACATGAAAATCAGATTTCAATCAGGCAGGTGCTACACAAAAGTCAGAAATAACGATATAATTCATGCCTTACCTTTGGAGATCTTCTTCTGTTGGCACTCCAAAATGTCCCATAAACATCACAAATGGTCCCTTTGTTCAATAAATTGCTTCTATTTATCCCCAAAATGTCCATTAATTTGGCGCATTTGATTCAGAAAAACACCGGTTCCAACTCGCCCAACATGCCTACAAAGTATCTAATAAGTTACCTGTAAACTTTGTCCAAACATTTCAAAGAACCTTCCTAATCCAACTTGATGTATTTTAAAACGTAAATAATCGATCAAATTTAAGACGGAATATACTGTGTTCAATAGCGGATAAAATGCAAGTGGAGCAAGTTCCAGGTCGCGCGCAACAAACAAAAAAGTACAGTTGGCTTGACACTCAGAAAGGAAAGGGCTACTTCTTCATTTCTCAAAGGAAAAACATCAACCAATTTCTAAAGACTGTTGACATCTAGTGGAAGCCACTATTTCTATTAAAAAAGGATTGCCATAGAAAACTAATGGAAAACAGATTGAGCTCCAAATGTTTTTTCCCTGGATGGATTGTGCTCGGGGTATCGCCTGCCAAATCAGTTCTGTTATACTCACAGACATTATTCAAACAGTTTTAGAAACTTCAGAGTGTGTTCTATCCAAATCTACTAATAATATGCATATCCTAGCTTCTGGGCCTGAGTAGCAGGCAGTTTACGTTGGGCACGCTTTTCATCCGGACGTGAAAATACTGCCCCCTATCCCAAAGAGGATCACTCTGCTTTGACTTCCCTTGGGATGGGAGACATACGCCTACTCCCAACAGCAGAGGCATTCATAGAGGCCATGACATGGAGGCTACACACAATGCATTCGGAAAGTATTCAGACCTCTTGACTTTTTCCACATTTTGTTATGTTACAGCCTTATTTTAAAATTAATTAAATTGTTCCCCCCCCCCATCAATCTACACACAATACCCCAAAATGACAAAGCAAAAACAGGTTTTTAGATTTTTTTTTTATGTATTAAAAATGTAAAAATGAAATATCACATATACCTAAGTATCCAGACCATTTACTCAGTACTTTGTTGAAGCACCTTTGGCAATGAAACCAGCCTCGAGTCTTCTTGGGTATGATGCTACAAGCCTGGCACATGTATTTGGGGAGTTTCTATCGTTCTTCTCTGCATATGCTCTAATGCTCTGTCAGGTTGGATTGGGAGCATTGCTGCGCACAGCTATTTTCAGGTCTCTCCAGAGATGTTAGATCGGGTTCAAGTCCGGGCTTTGGCTGGGCCGCTCAAGGACATTCAGAGACTTGTCCCGAAGCCACTCCTTCGTTGTCTTCACTGTGTGCTTAGGGTTGTTGTCCTGTTGGAAGGTGAACCTTCACCCTAGTCTGAGATCCTGAGCGCTCTGGAGCAGGTTTTCATCAAGGATCTCTCTGTACTTTGCTCTGTTCATCTTTCCCTTGATCCTGACTAGTCTCCCAGTCCCTACCGCTAAAAAACATCCCAACAGCATGATGCTGCCACCACCATGCTTCACCGTAGAGATGGTGCAAGGTTTCCTCCAGACATGACGCTTGGTGTTCAGGCCAAAGAGTTCAATCTTGGTTTCGTCAGACCAGAGATTATTGTTTCTCATGCTCATGCTCCATTGGGTTCTTGGTCACCTCCCTGACCAATGGCTTCTCCCCTGAATGTTCCGTTTGTCCGGGCGGCCAGCTCTAGGAATAGTCTTGGTGGTTCCAAACATCTTCTATTTAAGAATGATGGAGGCCACTGTGTTCTTGGGGAACTTCAATGCTGCAGAAAGGTGTTGGTACCCTTCCCCAGATCTGTGCCTCCACACAATCCTGTCTCGGAGCTCTACAGACAATTCCTACGCACTGTCAACTGTGGGACCTTATATAGACAGGTGTGTGCCTTTCCAAATCATGTCCAATCAATTGAATTTACCACAGGTGGATTCCAATGAAGTTGTAGAAACATCTCAAGGATGATGAATAGAAACAGGATGCACGTGAGCTCAATTTCAAGTCTCATAGCAAAGGGTCTGAATACTTATGTAAATAAAGTATTTCTGGTTTTTATTTTTAATAAATGTGCAAACATTTCTAAAAACCTGTTTTCGCTTTGTCATTATGGGGTATTGTGATGTCACTATGGGGTATTGTGATGTCATTATGGGGTAATGAGTGTAGATTGATGAGAAAAAAACGATAATTTTATACATTTTAGAATTGGGCAGTAAAGTAAAAAAATGTGGAAAAAGTCAAGGGGTTTGAATACTTTCCAAATACACTGTACACTCAGGATGCATCCCAAATGGCACTCTATTCCTTGTGTAGTGATGCACAATAAAGGGGAAAGAGTGCAGTCTGAGACATCCTCAGTCACAACCGTAGAAGTTTTTATAGCAGCCATATGAGTCTGGATGTGTTTTGGCTGGTGTTCACCGGGGATGGTTTGGCCCGAGGCACACCCGACGGCGGGAGAGACTTCCCAGGTGCATCATGGTTAGTCCCCTGCCTCTGATGGTGTTACCGCTGCGGGATACGTTTCTCAGGGCATCGTCCAACTCTGACGGGATACGGGATCGTCAAACTCTGACCTGATCACATATTTTGTCTTTTTCTAGTCATTTAAATATTTTTTTTATTTTTGTGAACAATTTCAGCAACCTGAAGTAAATGCTTCTCAGAATGAGTTGGAATGGGAATCAGTCTCTAAATTCCATAGAGAGTCACATTCATTATCAACATCCCTCTGTTACAACTCTGAAAACAGACTTAAACAGACTGAAAGAGACTCAGGGGTAGCAGTGCCTTAGCAGGCAGGCACTTACCCACAAACCACCACCCTCAGGCCTGGCTGAAGGGCCCTGTCCCAGAGGTAGGGAGGGAAGTGCTCTCCTGGCAGAAACACAGTGATAGGTTGCATCCCAAAAGGCACCCCATTCCCTTCCTAGTGAACTACATTTTGACCAGGGCCCGTAGGGCACTATAAAGGGAATATGGTGCCATTTGGGACACGGACCCTACTTGTTCAGAGCTGGGTAGGATGCTCCTAGGACCTGGAGCGATGGATGATTTAGTATAATACTCATGTTAAACATTCCCTTTAACCTTTCAACTTTAACCTTTACAAGTTGATAGTGTTTTTTTGCAATGTCCTCAAGCTCTTTAGGACCTAAGCACACAGGGAGGATTCTGTTGTGTGTAAAATTGGGTTTACACAGAAATCACAAATTAATGAAGAGCTGTATATAGATGCTGATCTGAAGTTAGGATCCATTCACAGGGCCGTTTGACATGGAATAATTTAAGATTATTTCTTTTTTACTGTGAACATTTTTGTTTGGATTGTATACTTTTGGTATGCCAAACAACTGTTATAAATGAAAGCTTTTGTAATGTCCTCTTCTGCTATGTTCTTCCTGTCATCAAGGTATCAATCAATAGTGCTGCGTTAAGAGTGAAATTCAGCCGGGGAAAAGGTTGTGACAGTCTGAGCTTAAAGTATTATTCAGGCTCGATCTCTTTTCACCTGCAAAAACTGCGCGGGGAATTTCAGTCAATAAACGTTGGTTTTATATTCCTATTTGTGTGTCTGTTTCATAATGTTGCTAAATACACAGGATTAGAGAGATGATTGTTTAATCATTCCATGCTTGTCTGTTTACAGTCCCTCTGCAATTAACAGTTTCTATGTTTACACACAGTAGCTATCTGGTTTACAAAACTCTTGTAAAACCATGCAATACACTTAGGTGTAAATAGAGACTAGTTCACAAAAGGTACATATGCCATATAGTGGCCTTTATAATGTACACAACAGAAAGATAGGAAAAGGAATTCAAAGTTCATCTTGATTCTCTTTTTAGCTGATGGCAAAATATTTTTTTAACAAGATGTCAACGTAAAATGTAGAGGAACACAAAAAAGAAATGAGTATACTGAATCCTCTGATTTACAGACGTATTGAAACATACGATCACTGAATCCTCTGATTTACAGACGTATTGAAACATACGATCACTGAATCCTCTGATTTACAGACGTATTGAAACATACGATCACTGAATCCTCTGATTTACAGACGTATTGAAACATACGATCACTGAATCCTCTGATTTACAGACGTATTGAAACATACGATCACTGAATCCTCTGATTTACAGACGTATTGAAACATACGATCACTGAATCCTCTGATTTACAGACGGTATTGAAACATACGATCACTGAATCCTCTGATTTACAGACGGTATTGAAACATACGATCACTGAATCCTCTGATTTACAGACGTATTGAAACATACGATCACTGAATACTCTGATTTACAGACGGTATTGAAACATACGATCACTGAATCCTCTGATTTACAGACGGTATTGAAACGTACGATCACTGAATCCTCTGATTTACAGACGTATTGAAACGTACGATCACTGAATCCTCTGATTTACAGACGGTATTGAAACATACGATCACTGAATCCTCTGATTTACAGACGTATTGAAACGTACGATCACTGAATCCTCTGATTTACAGACGTATTGAAACATACGATCACTGAATCCTCTGATTTACAGACGGTATTGAAACGTACGATCACTGAATCCTCTGATTTACAGACGTATTGAAACATACGATCACTGAATCCTCTGATTTACAGACGGTATTGAAACGTACGATCACTGAATCCTCTGATTTACAGACGTATTGAAACATACGATCACTGAATACTCTGATTTACAGACGGTATTGAAACGTACGATCACTGAATCCTCTGATTTACAGACGTATTGAAACATACGATCACTGAATCCTCTGATTTACAGACGTATTGAAACATACGATCACTGAATCCTCTGATTTACAGACGTATTGAAACATACGATCACTGAATCCTCTGATTTACAGACGTATTGAAACATACGATCACTGAATACTCTGATTTACAGACGGTATTGAAACGTACGATCACTGAATCCTCTGATTTACAGACGTATTGAAACATACGATCACTGAATCCTCTGATTTACAGACGTATTGAAACATACGATCACTGAATCCTCTGATTTACAGACGGTATTGAAACGTACGATCACTGAATACTCTGATTTACAGACGTATTGAAACGGACGATCACTGAATCCTCTGATTTACAGACGTATTGAAACGTACGATCACTGAATCCTCTGATTTACAGACGTATTGAAACATACGATCACTGAATCCTCTGATTTACAGACGTATTGAAACATACGATCACTGAATCCTCTGATTTACAGACGTATTGAAACATACGATCACTGAATACTCTGATTTACAGACGTATTGAAACATACGATCACTGAATCCTCTGATTTACAGACGTATTGAAACATACGATCACTGAATACTCTGATTTACAGACGGTATTGAAACGTACGATCACTGAATCCTCTGATTTACAGACGTATTGAAACATACGATCACTGAATCCTCTGATTTACAGACGTATTGAAACATACGATCACTGAATCCTCTGATTTACAGACGTATTGAAACATACGATCACTGAATACTCTGATTTACAGACGGTATTGAAACATACGATCACTGAATCCTCTGATTTACAGACGTATTGAAACATACGATCACTGAATACTCTGATTTACAGACGGTATTGAAACGTACGATCACTGAATCCTCTGATTTACAGACGTATTGAAACATACGATCACTGAATCCTCTGATTTACAGACGTATTGAAACATACGATCACTGAATCCTCTGATTTACAGACGTATTGAAACGTACGATCACTGAATCCTCTGATTTACAGACGTATTGAAACGTACGATCACTGAATCCTCTGATTTACAGACGTATTGAAACATACGATCACTGAATCCTCTGATTTACAGACGTATTGAAACATACGATCACTGAATCCTCTGATTTACAGACGTATTGAAACATACGATCACTGAATCCTCTGATTTACAGACGTATTGAAACATACGATCACTGAATCCTCTGATTTACAGACGTATTGAAACATACGATCACTGAATCCTCTGATTTACAGACGGTATTGAAACATACGATCACTGAATCCTCTGATTTACAGACGGTATTGAAACATACGATCACTGAATCCTCTGATTTACAGACGGTATTGAAACATACGATCACTGAATCCTCTGATTTACAGACGTATTGAAACGTACGATCACTGAATCCTCTGATTTACAGACGTATTGAAACATACGATCACTGAATCCTCTGATTTACAGACGGTATTGAAACATACGATCACTGAATCCTCTGATTTACAGACGGTATTGAAACATACGATCACTGAATCCTCTGATTTACAGACGGTATTGAAACGTACGATCACTGAATCCTCTGATTTACAGACGGTATTGAAACGTACGATCACTGAATCCTCTGATTTACAGACGTATTGAAACGTACGATCACTGAATCCTCTGATTTACAGACGTATTGAAACATACGATCACTGAATCCTCTGATTTACAGACGGTATTGAAACGTACGATCACTGAATCCTCTGATTTACAGACGTATTGAAACATACGATCACTGAATACTCTGATTTACAGACGGTATTGAAACGTACGATCACTGAATCCTCTGATTTACAGACGTATTGAAACATACGATCACTGAATCCTCTGATTTACAGACGTATTGAAACATACGATCACTGAATCCTCTGATTTACAGACGGTATTGAAACATACGATCACTGAATCCTCTGATTTACAGACGTATTGAAACATACGATCACTGAATCCTCTGATTTACAGACGGTATTGAAACATACGATCACTGAATCCTCTGATTTACAGACGTATTGAAACATACGATCACTGAATACTCTGATTTACAGACGTATTGAAACATACGATCACTGAATCCTCTGATTTACAGACGTATTGAAACATACGATCACTGAATCCTCTGATTTACAGACGTATTGAAACGTACGATCACTGAATCCTCTGATTTACAGACGGTATTGAAACATACGATCACTGAATCCTCTGATTTACAGACGTATTGAAACATACGATCACTGAATCCTCTGATTTACAGACGTATTGAAACATACGATCACTGAATCCTCTGATTTACAGACGTATTGAAACGTACGATCACTGAATCCTCTGATTTACAGACGTATTGAAACATACGATCACTGAATCCTCTGATTTACAGACGTATTGAAACGTACGATCACTGAATCCTCTGATTTACAGACGGTATTGAAACATACGATCACTGAATCCTCTGATTTACAGACGTATTGAAACATACGATCACTGAATCCTCTGATTTACAGACGGTATTGAAACATACGATCACTGAATCCTCTGATTTACAGACGGTATTGAAACATACGATCACTGAATCCTCTGATTTACAGACGTATTGAAACATACGATCACTGAATCCTCTGATTTACAGACGGTATTGAAACATACGATCACTGAATCCTCTGATTTACAGACGTATTGAAACATACGATCACTGAATCCTCTGATTTACAGACGGTATTGAAACATACGATCACTGAATCCTCTGATTTACAGACGTATTGAAACATACGATCACTGAATACTCTGATTTACAGACGGTATTGAAACGTACGATCACTGAATCCTCTGATTTACAGACGTATTGAAACATACGATCACTGAATCCTCTGATTTACAGACGGTATTGAAACGTACGATCACTGAATACTCTGATTTACAGACGGTATTGAAACATACGATCACTGAATCCTCTGATTTACAGACGGTATTGAAACGAGGAAGGCCACTGATGTCTGTTCATCATACAGACATACAGACAACCACCTTGTTCTCAAGTCAAACTAAAGCAAGGAGGATTTGCACATTTCTTGAAATGTCGAGTGACAGCAGGTAGTTAGAAGGAAATGGTCTCCCCACTGCCTCCCCCCATTCCTCCCCACTGCCTCCCCTCCTGCTTCCCTCCGTACCTCTCTCCTCCGCCTCCCAACTAGGCTACAAACCACCCAGATGGCGGATGAGAGACAGAATCTGCAGGTAGGTGACAAACACAGGGGTGATAGTGTTTGCCTCTTTAAAGCAACCAGAGAAGAGACTCCAACCGGGGCTCCCTGTTTGATTCCAGACCCGGCGTGACAGACAGATGAAAGAAGACTCCAGGACACAACCTGCTGAAGGAGCCAGCAGGAACACACATCAACAGCAACATACAAGTCCTGCTTCATGTAGACTCCCAAATACATCGCACCTATCAACCATCAAAGGAGGGTGGTATGTAAAGTATTTGCTGCTTGCCGTTGTTGTCCTCTCCTCTACAAAGGGATGAGAAGAAGGAGGTAAAGAAAGGAGAAACAGCAGGAACAGAAGGAGAACATGACTGTTCGCGGTGAGGTGTCTTTACTGCGGAATTGCCTCTTAGAATACAAGTGTTGTTTTGATTCTCCATTATGTGAATTGGAGAAAAGCAGTTAGGCAGTTGACAACAAAGCATACCAGTTATCCTCGACTGTTACATATGCAAGTCAACTGGAGGGAAATAAAATTAATAATAAAAAAATAATAATTGTCTGACTCACTCTAATTTCTAAAGAAAATGTAAAAAAAAAAAGTGAAAACAGTTCATAAAACCACAGACCACATGATTAGAGCAAATAATTGGAGGAAGTCAAAAGAAATAAACATTTGCAAAGTTCCTCAGAAAATAAACATGCTGATGATAACGTCCAGTCTCAAATTACATATCAACATGAACACACCCCAAACCTCCTGTGTGATCAACGTGCACTCTGCTAAACACACACACACACACACACACACACACACACACACACACACACACACACACACACACACACACCATGCAAGCTGCTGCTAGCAACTTCATTTTACTTGACCTCATTAATCGTATTCATTCCTATAAAAATACAAAGAAAAGAGGTGGAATGGTTGAAGCTCTATTTCCTGTCTGTCTGTCTGTCTGTCTGTCTGTCTGTCTGTCTGTCTGTCTGTCTGTCTGTCTGTCTGTCTGTCTGTCTGTCTGCCTGCCTGTCTGCCTGTCTGCCTGTCTGTCTGTCTGTCTGTCTGTCTGTCTGTCTGTCTGTCTGTCTGTCTGCCTGCCTGCCTGCCTGCCTGCCTGCCTGCCTGTCTGCCTGCCTGCCTGTCTGTCTGCCTGCCTGCCTGCCTGCCTGCCTGCCTGCCTGTCTGTCTGTCTGTCTGTCTGTCTGTCTGTCTGTCTGTCTGTCTGTCTGTCTGTCTGTCTGTCTGTCTGTCTGTCTGTCTGCCTGCCTGCCTGCCTGCCTGCCTGCCTGCCTGCCTGCCTGCCTGCCTGCCTGCCTGCCTGCCTGCCTGTCTGTCTGTCTGTCTGTCTGTCTGTCTGTCTGTCACGTTATTGATGACAGATGAAGAGTAATAGAGAAGGCGTGCCAGGACGTGAAAAGGAGAAAATATCTCTGAGTGTTGAGAATGATTGCTGAGGCCTCTTGGGTACCTTGTGAGGAATCAGGAATCATGTTTTCTCATCATTGCTCGTGTATGTATTATCAGGGAACGGGATATGGACAGAGACGCCAGACATCAGGTTTCATGGACAGTCTTTAAGGAGGGATAAATCACCATAATGTTTCTCCTTTCAGTTCTCTGCATCACCGTCATGTATCCCTCCTAAGAGAAAACCAGGTTTACATTCTGACAGCATTTTACATTCATAATATTTAAATGTGTGAAATGATACAAACACCTGTTCTATCTCTTTTTTATGGTCATTCTAACCAGATAGGAATATTTGTAAAATATTTATTAATTACTTTTAATAAACCTAAAAATGTATTTTGCGTGGTTATCCTGCCCCACGTACAATAAGACCCAATATATCTTACATAACGGTATGCCCACTTCCCTCCCTTGTACAAATGTGTTTGTGTCCATGTGTGCGTGTGAGTGAATGCGTGCGTGTGAGAGTGTGTGTATGTACACATGCATGTGTGTGTGTTATATTAAAATGTGTGTGTGTGTGTGTGTACAAACAGTTTGGCATAATGAGCGTGATGAACAAAACGCTAGCCCATTACAGGACCCCTGCTACGCCAGGAAAAACGGTCCATGCCTTTAAGCAAGTCATGAAAAATGAAGGAGATTTGGCTGTCATCAACATGCCTCTGACCTCTAGAAGGGTCTAGGGGGGGGGGGGAGGTTCTCCACAAGGTATTAAAATAACACAATGATTCTAGTGGAGAGTAGTGGTGGGGGGGGGGGGGCTGAAGACATATTATAGGGGGGGCTGAAGACATATTATAGGGGGGGGGCTGAAGACATATTATAATTAATGTTGGCTAACATTAGTTCTGCTTCTGCCCTAACAGATGTTGGCCTGCACACACACACACACACACACACACACAGACACATGCGTACACACACACACACACACACACACACACACACACACACACACACACACACACACACACACACACACACACACACACACACACACACACACACACACACACACACACACACACACACAGACAAACAGATATATGCTAATGTCCTCCTCTCCTCTCCCTGTTGCTTCTAGTCTGTGTTGGGGCTCTTTCATCCGTTGTTGTTTGCATCACTAAATCACTAACACTGTAAAACACAAAGCCTAAGAGAGTCTGTCAAAACCCTCTACGACACCACCACATCACAAATATACAAACTTCACAAATCAGCTTATTGTGACAAGTGGGAAACGGAAAATCGTCTCACCCAGCGTCGACGATGACAATCAGGACTACCTATTGATTTCACAGGGTATCCTGCCATTGAGATGTACCTGCGAACAGTGTAGCCTGCTACATTGGGGACACAGAGTGTGATGGACACAGTGATATCTGGGAGTCTGTGGGCTAGACAGGTGGAAGAGAGCTGTGTGCAGGAGCCCTGAGTGTGATGGGACGTCACAAGTTGAACGAGAGAAGTTCAAAACACAATGGCTGTATGCAGAGGGAGAGGGAGAGGGAGAGGGAGAGGGAGAAGGAGAGGGAGAGGGAGAGAGGGGGGGTTGGCCCACAGCACCATGGCTGTTCACAGAGAGAGAGGCCCTGTGGGTGTGGGGTGGAAAGAGAGAGTGGGGCCCAAGGATGGCTTCACACACAGACCTTCCTCTCCAGCGTTCCTCAACCCCACGCCGGCGAGGTCAGCCACTGCAGAGAGTCTCTCTCTTTGTCTCTCTCTCTCTCTCTCTCTCTCTCTCTCTCTCTCTCTGTGTCTCTCTCTCTCTCTCTCTCTCTCTCTCTCTTTCTCTCTCTCTCTCTCTCTGTCTCTCTCTCTCTCTCTCTCTCTCTCTCTCTCTCTCTCTCTCTCTCTTCTCTCTCTCTCTCTCTCTCTCTCTCTCTCTTTCTCTCTCTCTCTCTCTCTCTCTCTGTCTCTCTCTCTCTCTCTCTCTCTCTCTCTCTCTCTCTCTCTTCTCTCTCTCTCTCTCTGTCTCTCTCTCTCTCTCTCTCTCTCTCTCTCTTTCTCTCTCTCTCTCTCTGTCTCTCTCTCTCTCTCCTCTCTCTCTCTCTCTCTCGTCTTTGACAACGCCATCAAACTAGACACGAACCAGCAGGCCTCTGGAAGAATGCTTAAGTATACCAACCAAAGCCCTAGAGTTTCCTTGGGTTGGCTGAGAAAAAGAAACTCAACTGAAATCTAGATAATAAACAGAGGATAAACATGATGGATTTGACTGGTTGGTTTTTTCTGAATACATTTGAAAGTATAAATAAACATGGTTATTTTCAGGTCCATGAGTGGCCTGGCCCTGACTATTAGAGAGGAATATTTGTAGGCTACTGCAGAGTAAAATATACTACATGTTTAACTTCCTAGTTTCCAGCTAGTGTGTGAGGCATGACAGAAATGGTGATATCCGTTACATATCAACTCAACACAATGGCGTGATTGTTTGTGAATAATGGCTTACAACATAGACAGGCGAGGCTGTGGAAACCTCGACAGTAAAGGACACGTGTCTTCCTGTAAGATAACCAACACATTCCTTCCTCAACTCCTGAACCAACTCTGGTTCACTGTTAGAATGATCTTCACTCTATTTACATCTAGCTACAGTATAATGCTTTACAGCTGTAGTACTGTGGTATCTAACTACAGTATAATGATTTACAGCTGTAGTTATACTGTGGTATCTAGCTACAGTATAATGATTTACAGCTGTAGTTATACTGTGGTATCTAACTACAGTATAATGATTTACAGCTGTAGTTATACTGTGGTATCTAACTACAGTATAGTGATTTACAGCTGTAGTTATACTGTGGTATCTAACTACACTATAATGATTTACAGCTGTAGTTATACTGTGGTATCTAACTACAGTTGTCACGTCCTGACCAGTATAAGGGGTTATTTGTTATTGTAGTTTGGTCAGGACGTGGCAGGGGGTGTTTGTTTTATGTGGTTCGGGGTTTGTTGGGATATGTTCTTATGTAAGAGGGGTGTTTGGTTTATGTGTTCCGGGGTTTTGGGGTATTGTTCTGGTTTTGTATTTCTATGATTTTCTAGGTTGTGTATTTCTTTGTTGGCCTGGTATGGCTCTCAATCAGGTACAGCTGTACATCGTTGTTGCTGATTGGGAGTCATACTTAGGTAGCCCTTTTTTCACTTGTGGTTTGTGGGAAGTTGTTTTTGGATAGCTGTGTGTAGCCTGCATTACTGTTCGTTCGTTCATTCGTTTTCTTGTTTTTGTTTAAGTGTCTCAATAAAAGTTTAATATGAGCACTCAACCCGCTGCGCCTTGGTCCATTGCATACGACGATCGTTACAACAGTATAATGATTTACAGCTGTAGTTATACTGTGGTATCTAACTACAGTATAATGATTTACAGCTGTAGTTATACTGTGGTATCTAACTACAGTATAGTGATTTACAGCTGTAGTTATACTGTGGTATCTAACTACAGTATAGTGATTTACAGCTGTAGTTATACTGTGGTATCTAACTACAGTATAGTGATTTACAGCTGTAGTTATACTGTGGTATCTAACTACAGTATAATGATTTACAGCTGTAGTTATACTGTGGTATCTAGCTACAGTATAATGATTTACAGCTGTAGTTATACTGTGGTATCTAACTACAGTGTAGTCCTTTACAGCTGTAGTTATACTGTGGTATCTAACTACAGTATAATGCTTTACAGCTGTAGTTATACTGTGGTATCTAACTACAGTATAGTGATTTACAGCTGTAGTTATACTGTGGTATCTAACTACAGTATAATGCTTTACAGCTGTAGTTATACTGTGGTATCTAACTACAGTATAATGATTTACAGCTGTAGTTATACTGTGTATTCTAACTACACTATAGTGATTTACAGCTGTAGTTATACTGTGGTATCTAACTACAGTATAGTCCTTTACAGCTGTAGTTATACTGTGGTATCTAACTACAGTGTAGTCCTTTACAGCTGTAGTTATACTGTGGTATCTAACTACAGTGTAGTGATTTACAGCTGTAGTTATACTGTGGTATCTAACTACAGTATAATGATTTACAGCTGTAGTTATACTGTGGTATCTAACTACAGTATAGTCCTTTACAGCTGTAGTTATACTGTGGTATCTAACTACAGTATAGTGATTTACAGCTGTAGTTATACTGTGGTATCTAACTACAGTATAGTGATTTACAGCTGTAGTTATACTGTGGTATCTAACTACAGTATAGTGATTTACAGCTGTAATTATACTGTGGTTGTCAGTAATAAAGTAGTTGATTGTTATGTTGTGAGACAGCTACTCATGCTGGTCTCTGTATGTCATTGTGATTGTTATGTTCTGAGACTCATGCTGGTCTCTGTATATCATTGTGATTGTTATGTTGTGAGACAGCTACTCATGCTGGTCTCTGTATATCATTGTGATTGTTATTTTGTGAGACAGCTTCTCATGCTGGTCTCTGTATATCATTGTGATTGTTATGTTGTGAGGCAGCTGCTCATGCTGGTCTCTGTATATCATTGTGATTGTTATGTTGTGAGGCAGCTACTCATGCTGGGCTCTGTATATCATTGTGATTGTTATGTTGTGAGACAGCTACTCATGCTGGTCTCTGTATATCATTGTGATTGTTATGTTGTGAGGCAGCTACTCATGCTGGTCTCTGTATATCATTGTGATTGTTATGTTGTGAGGCAGCTACTCATGCTGGTCTCTGTATATCATTGTGATTGTTATGTTGTGAGGCAGCTACTCATGCTGGTCTCTGTATATCATTGTGATTGTTATGTTGTGAGGCAGCTACTCATGCTGGTCTCTGTATATCATTGTGATTGTTATGTTGTGAGTCAGCTACTCATGCTGGTCTCTGTATATCATTGTGATTGTTATGTTGTGAGGCAGCTACTCATGCTGGTCTCTGTATATCATTGTTACTGTTTCTATTGTTACTGCCATTGTGTTTGATATCAGAAGGTGGAAGTCAACAACAATGTAAGTCAATAAGAGATGAACGTGGTGCATTTCAAGCCAGTTAACTCTGACTGTAAAGCCTCGGGGTTTGTCCCAAACAGCAGCCCATTCCTTACCTAGTGCACTACCTTTGACCGGAGCCGTATAGGCCTTAGTCGAAAGGAGTGCACTAGCAAGGGAACAGGGTGCCGTTTGGGGACACGGTCCTTGTACGCCTGCAGTGCAGAATGACACTCCTTCTGATACCCAAGACTAAATAATGCATAACGTAAGGTGATGTCATCTAAAAGATGATTAAGCTATTAGTTTTCTAGTTCCACACTTAAGAACGTGATTAGAATAAGTCATCGTAACTCATTCTATCAAATTCCAAAATGTAATTCTACATCATACATCTTGCTCAAATTAATACTATCTACGCTTGTAATCACTGTGTCAGAAATCATGTTAAATGAGGAGTAAAATTAAACATTATTAGATAAATGCCATATCGAATTGACTATTATATGTTGTGTCACATCGCATTAGAGATGCCGTGATCGTGTGGCGAGAAGAGAAAATAGGAAGTCCTCTCGGCACGCTAGGATGGTCCTTTTGTCCTTTATGCTAATGGGGGAGTTCTGCCAGGGTCTCCTGTCCTGTCAGGTGGATCTGGCTACTGGTGACAAGAGTGTTGATTGGTCAGAATGGTCATCTTGTGATTGGTCAGAATGGTCATCTTGTTTGGCTGTTGATTGGTCAGAATGGTCATCTTGTTTGGCTATTGATTGGTCAGAATGGTCATCTTGTTTGGCTGTTGATTGGTCAGAATGGTCATCTTGTTTGGCTGTTGATTGGACAAATGGTCACCTTGTTTGGTTGTTGATTGGTCAGAATGGTCATCTGGTTTGGTTGTTGATTGGTTACAACAGTAATCTTGTTTGGATGTTGATTGGTCAGAATGGTCATCTTGTTTGGCTGTTGATTGGTCAGAATGGTCATCTTGTTTGGATGTTGATTGGTCAGAATGGTCATCTTGTTTGGATGTTGATTGGTCAGAATGGTCATCTTGTTTGGCTGTTGATTGGTCAGAATGTTCATCTGGTTTGGTTGTTGATTGGTTACAACAGTAATCTTGTTTGGATGTTGATTGGTCAGAATGGTCATCTTGCTTGGCTGTTGATTGGTCAGAATTGTTGTCTTGTTTGGCCATTGATTGGTCAGAATGGTCATCTTGTTTGGTTGTTGAATGGTCTGAATGGTCATCTTGTGATTGGTCAGAATGTTCATCTTGCTTGGCTGTTGATTGGTCAGAATGGTTGTCTTGTTTGGCCGTTGATTGGTCAGAATGGTCATCTTGTTTGGCTGTTGATTGGACAAATGGTCACCTTGTTGGTAGTTGATTGGTCAGAATGGTCATCTTGTGAATTGTCAGAATGTTAATCTTGTTTGGTTGTTGATTGTTTACAATGTTCATCTTTTTTGGTTGTTGATTGGTCAAAACTGTCATCTTGTAATTGGTCAGAATGGTCATCTTGTTTGGTAGTTGATTGGACGAATGGTCACCTTGTTTGGTTATTGTTGTTTGTTTGTTGATTGGTCAGAATGGTCATCTTGTTTGGATGTTGATTGGTCAGAATGGTCATCTTGTTTTGCTATTGATTGGTCAGAATGGTCATCCTGTTTGGCTGTTGATTGGTCAGAATGTTCATCTTGTTGATCAGAATATGTATAATGTGGTCCTGTATGACTCAGTTGGTAGAGCATGGCACAGTTCCCGGGGCGAACCATAACTTTACCTGTGACTGTAAAATACTTTGGAGTAAAGTGTCTGCTGAATGATATATGGTATGGACAAAACATTAAGAACACCTTCCTGATTCCTGATTCCTGAACACTTTTTTTTGCCCTCAGAACAGCCTCAATTCGTCAGGGCATGCAACTCTACAAGGTGTCGAAAGCGTTCCACAGGGATGCTGGCCCATGTTGACTCCAATGCTTCCCACAGTTGTGTCAAGTTGGCTGGATGTCCTTTGGGTGGTGGACCATTCTTAATACACACTGGAAACTGTCGAGTGTGAAAAATCCAGCAGCGTTGCAGTTCTTGACACACTCAAACCGGTGTGCCTGGCACCTACTACCAAACGCTGTTCAAAGGTGTCACGTTCCTCGTATTCTCCCTCATCGGAAGATATGTCGAAATCACTCGATGACCAATACGCAGCAGGTTGACTGTTCCACATCATATTTATTATAGATGGAAACGACAAAACAAAATAAACACGCAAAGGAGAAAGGTGACAGTTTCACAGGAGAAACGAAACCCAGTGCAAAATACAATTACCCACAAATACCAAACACAAACACACCCCACTATATGGGACTCTCAATCAAAGGCAGATAGACAACACCTGCCTTCAACTGAGAGTCCCAACCCCAATTAACCAAACATAGACATAAACCTACACATAGAAAACCTAACCTAGAACCTAACCCAACACTCACAACCCCAATATACCATAACCAAACATAACTCTGCCACGTCCTGACCAAATATAATACAAAATTACCTCAGTATATGGTCAGGACATGACATTACCCCCCCCCCTAAAGGTGCATACACTGAATGCACCAAACCAACAGAAAAAAAAACACAATTAACCCCCTAACTAAAGGGAGGGAAGGGAGGGTGGCTGCCGTCAACGACGGCATAGTGCTACACCCCCCCTCCCCAACCCACCTATATTGAAGGTGGCTCCGGATCTGGCCTACTGTCCAACAGACCGTAGACAGACCTGTTGGGCTTAGGACAGTAGGCAGACTTCTTTGGTTCTGGTTCGTGGGCCGACTCCTTCGGTCCCAGGTTGTAAGCAGACTCCTTCGGTTCTGGGTTGTAGGCAGAATCATCACAGTCATAGTTAATCAACTTTACTTTAGAATTGTGACCAGACTCACCCGGTTCTGGGTCACAGGCAGCTCCCCTCAGTCCCGGGTCGCAAGCTGTTGTCGGATCCTCTGGTCCGCACCCCGGTGTCGGATCCTCTGGTCCGCACCCCGGTGTCGGATCCTCTGGTCCGCACCCCGGTGTCGGATCCTCTGGGTCGCACCCCGGTGTCGGATCCTCTGGGCCGTACACCGGTGTCGGATACTCCAACGGCCCTGACCCAGGATTCACCAGGCTGGGGAGACATGATGGATGCCTGGCCCTGGGCACAGGTACAGGACTCACCGGGCTGGCGGGTGTCCCTGGCCACTCTGGCAGTTCAGGGCAGTCTGGCTACTCTGGCAGTTCAGGGCAGTCTGGCCACTCTGGCAGTTCAGGGCAGTCTGGCCACTCCGGCAGTTCAGCGCAGTCTGGCCACTCCGGCAGTTCAGCGCAGTCTGGCCACTCCGGCAGTTCAGCGCAATCTGGCCACTGTTGACTGGCGGGCAGCTCTGACGACTGTTGACTGGCGAGACCCACCGGAGGCCTAGTCCTGGGAGGTGGCACAGGACGGACCAGGATGGGGAGACCCACTGGAGGCCTGGTCCTGGGAGGTGGCACAGGATGAACCAGGATGGGGAGACCCACTGAAGGCCTGGTCCTGGGAGGTGGCACAGGATGGACCAGGATGGGGAGACCCACTGGAGGCCTGGTCCGAGGAGGAGGCACAGGATAAACCGGGCTGTGGGGGAGCACTGGAGTTCTGGTACGGACACTCTTTACCCACACTCCAGGCTGAATGCCCACTTTGGCCCGGCACGGGCGGAGAGCAGGCATTGGGCGAACTGGACCCTCCCAGCGCTCTGGAGACACAGTGTGCAACGCCGGCGCAGGATAACCTGGACCGAGGAGGCGCACTGGAGACCAGACGCGCTGAGCTGGCACCATCCGCCCTGGCTCGATGCCTGCACTCGCATAGCACTTGCGGGGGGCTGGTATGTAGCGCACCGGGCTTTGAACGCGCACTGGGGACACCGTGCGCTCCACAGCATAACACGGTGTCTTACCAGTACCACGATGCTTCCGGTAAGCACGGGGAGTTAGCTTAGGTCTACCACCTGACTCCGCCAATCTCCCCGTGTGCCCCCCCCCAAAAAAATTGTGGGGCTGCCTCCCGTGTCCGTTGCGCTCCCTCTCCTCATACCAGCGCCTCTCAGCTCTCGCCGCCTCGATCTCCCACTGCGGGCGGCGATAATCCCCAGCTTGAGCCCATGGTCCTTTCCCATCCAGGATCTCCTCCCAAGTCCATGACTCCAGATAGCTTTTCTCCTGGTGCCTCTCCTTGTGCTGCTCCTTCCTCTGCTGCTTGGTCCGTTGTTGGTGGGTAATTCTGTCACGTTCCTCGTATTCTCCCTCATCGGAAGATATGTCGAAATCACTTGATGACCAATACGCAGCAGGTTGACTATTCCACATCATATTTATTATAGATGGAAACGACAAAACAAAATAAACACGCAAAGGCGAAAGGTGACAGTTTCACAGGAGAAACGAAACCCAGTGCAAAATACAATTACCCACAAATACCAAACACAAACACACCCCACTATATGGGACTCTCAATCAAAGGCAGATAGACAACACCTGCCTTCAACTGAGAGTCCCAACCCCAATTAACCAAACATAGACATACACCTACACATAGAAAACCTAACCTAGAACCTAACCCAACACTCACAACCCCACTATACCATAACCAAACATAACTCTGCCACGTCCTGACCAAATATATTACAAAATTACCTCAGTATATTGTCAGGACGTGACAAAAGGTACTTAAATCGTTTGTCTTTCCCATTCACCCTCTGAATGACACACATACACAATCCATGTCTCAATTGTCTCAAGGCTTAAAAATCTTTCTTTAACCCGTCTCCTCCCCTTCATCTACACTGATTGAAGTGGATTTAACAAGTGACATCAATAAGGGATCATAGCGTTCACCTGGACTCACCAGGTCAGTCTGTGTCATGGGAAGAGCAGGTGTTCCTAATGTTTTGTACCCTCATTGTATATTGGAACGGTCACCTTGTTGATTATACAGAATACGTGGCTCGTACAGATTATCAGAAATGTTGGCCTCATACGTGGTGATTATACATACAGTAGAAGTATGTGGACACCTGCTCGTTGAACATCTCACTCCAATGTCATGGGCATTAATATGTAGTTGGTCCCCCCTTTATGGCTACAACAGCAGGCCAGTCAAGTTCTTCCACACTGATCTCGACAAACCATTTCTGTATGGACCTCGCTTTGTGCACTGGGGGCATTGTGATGCTGATACAGGAAAAGGCCTTCCCCAAACTGTTGCCATAAAGTTGGAAGCACAGACTAGTCTGGAATATAGTAGAATACTCAAGGTGCAATTTAGAGATGTGGTTGAGCATTTGCGTTTTTTCTATTGTTATGTCAATGTATGGAATCAGCTAAACAGAACTCTGCATTAACATACGTACACGAGGTGGGGAACACAGGGAAATGATCCTCACGCTTTCCTGCTGTATGACCAAGGAATCTGCTACTGCACGGCAAGCGGTACCGATGCACCAAGTCTGGAAGCAACATGAAACTGAACATCTTCTACCCACAAGCCATAAGGCCGCTAAATAGTGAGTTAAATATTTAAACAATAGCTGCCCAGACTATCTGGCTATATCTATCTATCTGGATTGACCCTTTTGGCACTAACTCTTTTGACTCAACACATTCACTTCTGGTACGGTTTATTATTTATCCTGTTGAATATTCACTTTATCCCTACCAACATGTACATATCTACCTCAATTACCTCGTAACCCTGCATATCGACTAAGTACTGGTACCCTGTGAATATAGCCAAGTTATTACCTGGTACTCCGAATATATATCCAAGTTATTACCTGGTACCCTGTGAATATAGCCAAGTTATTACTTGGTACCCTGTGAATATAGCCAAGTTATTACTTGGTACCCTGTGAATATAGCCAAGTTATTACCTGGTACCCTGTGAATATAGCCAAGTTATTACCTGGTACCCTGTGAATATAGCCAAGTTATTACCTGGTACCCTGTGAATATAGCCTAGTTATTACCTGGTACCCCGAATATATAGCCAAGTTATTACCTGGTAACCTGTGAATATAGCCAAGTTATTACCTGGTACCCTGTGAATATAGCCTAGTTATTACCTGGTACCCCGAATATATAGCCAAGTTATTACCTGGTAACATGTGTATATAGCCAAGTTATTACCTGGTACGCTGTGTATATAGCCAAGTTATTACCTGGTACCCCGAATATATAGCCAAGTTATTACCTGGTACGCTATGTATATAGCCAAGTTATTACCTGGTACCCCGTGTATATAGCCAAGTTATTACCTGGTAACATGTGTATATAGCCAAGTTATTACCTGGTAACCTGTGTATATAGCCAAGTTATTACTTGGTACCCTGTGTATATAGCCAAGTTATTACCTGGTAACCTGTGTATATAGCCAAGTTATTACCTGGTAACCTGTGTATATAGCCAAGTTACTTCCTGGTCCGCTGTGTATATAGCCAAGTTATTACCTGGTAACATGTGTATATAGCCAAGTTATTACCTGGTACCACGTGTATATAGCCAAGTTATTACTTGGTACCCTGTGTATATAGCCAAGTTATTACCTGGTACCCTGTGTATATAGCCACGTTATTACCTGGTAACCTGTGTATATAGCCAAGGTATTACCTGGTAACCTGTGTATATAGCCAAGTTATTACCTGGTAACCTGTGTATATAGCCAAGTTATTACCTGGTAACCTGTGTATATAGCCAAGTTATTACCTGGTAACCTGTGAATATAGCCAAGTTATTACCTGGTAACCTGTGTATATAGCCAAGTTATTACCTGGTAACCTGTGTATATAACCACGTTATTACCTGGTACCCTGTGTATATAGCCAAGTTATTACCCGGTACGCTGTGTATATAGCCAAGTTATTACCTGGTACCCTGTGTATATAACCACGTTATTACCTGGTAACCTGTGTATATAGCCAAGTTATTACCTGGTAACCTGTGTATATAGCCAAGTTATTACCTGGTACCACGTGTATATAGCCAAGTTATTACCTGGTAACCTGTGTATATAGCCAAGTTATTACCTGGTACCACGTGTATATAGCCAAGTTATTACCTGGTAACCTGTGTATATAGCCAAGTTATTACCTGGTACCCTGTGTATATAGCCAAGTTATTACCTGGTACCCTGTGTATATAGCCAAGTTATTACCTGGTAACATGTGTATATAGCCAAGTTATTACCTGGTAACCTGTGTATATAGCCAAGTTATTACTTGGTACCCTGTGTATATAGCCAAGTTATTACCTTATTACCTGGTAACCTGTGTATATAGCCAAGTTATTACCTGGTAACCTGTGTATATAGCCAAGTTATTTCCTGGTCCGCTGTGTATATAGCCAAGTTATTACCTGGTAACCTGTGTATATAGCCAAGTTATTACTTGGTACCCTGTGTATATAGTCAAGTTATTACCTGGTACCCTGTGTATATAGCCACGTTATTACCTGGTAACCTGTGTATATAGCCAAGGTATTACCTGGTAACCTGTGTATATAGCCAAGTTATTACCTGGTACCCTGTGTATATAGCCAAGTTATTACCTGGTAACCTGTGTATATAGCCAAGTTATTACCTGGTAACCTGTGAATATAGCCAAGTTATTACCTGGTAACCTGTGTATATAGCCAAGTTATTACCTGGTAACCTGTGTATATAACCACGTTATTACCTGGTACCCTGTGTATATAGCCAAGTTATTACCCGGTACGCTGTGTATATAGCCAAGTTATTACCTGGTACCCTGTGTATATAGCCACGTTATTACCTGGTAACCTGTGTATATAGCCAAGTTATTACCTGGTAACCTGTGTATATAGCCAAGTTATTACCTGGTACCACGTGTATATAGCCAAGTTATTACTTGGTAACCTGTGTATATAGCCAAGTTATTACCTGGTACCCTGTGTATATAGCCAAGTTATTACCTGGTACCCTGTGTATATAGCCAAGTTATTACCTTGAACGCTGTGTATATAGACACGTTATTACCTGGTACCCTGTGTATATAGCCAAGTTAACATTAATCATTGTGTTTCTATTATTTCTATTATTTCTATTATTTCTATTATTTCTATTATTTCTCATTTCAATGTGTTTACACAAGTTGTTTAAGAAGCATGTGCCAAAAAAAACATTTAATTTGATGTAGAGTAAATTATGGTATGCTTCAAAGTGGTAGAGGACATGGGTGGTACAGGACATGGGTGGTACATGCCATTGGTGGTAGAGGACATGGGTGGTACAGGACATGGGTGGTACAGGACATGGGTGGTAGAGGACATGGGTGGTACAGGACATGGGTGGCACATGGTATGGGTGGTACAGGACATGGGTGGTACAGGACATGGGTGGTACATGCCATTGGTGGTAGAGGACATGGGTGGTACATGCCATTGGTGGTAGAGGACATGGGTGGCACATGCCATTGGTGGTAGAGGACATGGGTGGTATATGGTATGGGTGGTACAGGACATGGGTGGTACAGGACATGGGTGGTATATGGTATGGGTGGTACATGCCATTGGTGGTAGAGGACATGGGTGGTACATGGTATGGGTGGTACAGAACATGGGTGACCACCAACACCATCTTGATCTTTCGTTCCTGTGATCATGTTAGAGTATACACTATGTTTAATAGTAGTAAGCTGCATACATGTCTGTGCATATCCCTCTATTTACCTTTCATTTATGTAGTCAACAACTCATTCACCTTCAACTTAATATACTGTTTACTGCCATCCTAAAGACAGAGAAACCCTCTCTGTACTGTCTACAGCCATCCTAGAGACAGAGCAACCCTCTCTGTTCTGTCTACAGCCATCCTAGAGACAGAGAATCCCTCTCTGTTCTGTCTACAACCATCCTAGAGACAGATAAACCCTCTCTGTTCTGTCTACAACCATCCTAAAGACAGATAAACCTTCTCTGTACTGTCTACAACCATCCCAGAGACAGAGAAACCTCTCGTACTGTCTACAGCCATCCTAGAGAGAGAGTACAGAGAGGGTTTCTCTGTCTCTGGGATGGTTCTAGACAGTACAGAGAGGGATTCTCTGTCTATATAGGATGGCTGTAGTCAGTGCAGAGAGGGTTTCTGACTACAGCCATCCTATATAGACAGAGAATCCCTCTCTGTACTGTCTACAACCATCCTAGAGACAGATAAACCCTCTCTGTTCTGTCTACAGCCATCCTAGAGACAGAGAAACCCTCTCTGTTCTGTCTACAGCCATCCTAGAGACAGAGAAACCATCTCTGTACTGTCTACAGCCATCCTAGAGACAGAGAAACCATCTCTGTACTGTCTACAACCATCCTAGAGACAGAGAAACCCTCTCTGTTCTGTCTACAGCCATCCTAGAGACAGAGAAACCATCTCTGTACTGTCTACAGCCATCCTAGAGACAGATAAACCCTCTCTGTTCTGTCTACAACCATCCTAGAGACAGATAAACCATCTCTGTACTGTCTACAACCATCCTAGAGACAGATAAACCCTCTCTGTTCTGTCTACAACCATCCTAGATAGACAGATAAACCCTCTCTGTTCTGTCTACAGCCATCCAGTGTTTGTTAGAGGGTATCATTATTATTAAACCCTGTCTGGTTTTTACAAGGCTAGGCTTTATAGGTTGGTGTCCTGAATGGCACCCTGTTCCCTATGGGCTGGGGTTCAAAAGTAATGCACTAGATAGGGAATAGGGTGCCGTTTTGGACACAGGCCCTTCCTCTACTTCAGTTTTAATGTCTCATCATTATGGAGAAGTTAAATAGGTCACTGCTTGAATAGGTGGAGAGAGGTAGTCAGTGGCTAGCAGCAGATTACATGCTCATATGCTTTAACCTATCATATACCATTACTGTTGTGGATGAGTTGCTTGACCTTTTTATACAGAGAGGAGTTCGTTCTCAGACCGTGGAGCCTAAACGTACTATACTGGATGTTATAGGTGAGAGAAAGGTTGTGTCGAGCCCGTAAGGATTTAACTTACTAATAATGAATTGGAATAGGCTGTTTTTAGATTTTCTTTCCATAATTACTCCTGTTTTACAGTTCAACTATGTAAAGTATGCTATTCACTTTAGGTTATTGTTTTGTTGAAATAATGTATAATCTATACCTCTATATTGAAGGTGTATTTTAAATATTTGTTCTATAATTAAGCATTAAGGCCCGAGGGGGGTGAGGTGCGGTATATGGCCGACGCAGGGCTCTAGAATCAGATTTTTAATAAACAGATAAAAATACACCTATTGGAACCTCGGGGACTGTGAAGAGACACACAGGCACAGACACACATTCACATGATAAGACAAACACTCCAAACACACGTTCACATGTACTTTATATTGTAGATATGTGATAGTAGAGTAGTGGGCTGAGGGAACACACTTCATGTGTTGTGAAAAGTGTTATGAAATGTAACATCATGTAATATTTTCTTAATTGTGTATAAACTGCCTTAAAACCTGTTGGGGCTAGGGGGCAGTATTTTTAATTTTGTTGGACCCCAGGAAGAGTAGCTGCTGCCTTGGTAGGAACTAATGGGGATCCATAATAAACCCCAGGAAGAGTAGCTGCTGCCTTGGCAGGAACTAATGGGGATCCATAATAAACCCCCAGGAAGAGTAGCTGCTGCCTTGGCAGGAACTAATGGGGATCCATAATAAACCCCAGGAAGAGTAGCTGCTGCCTTGGCAGGAACTAATGGGGATCCATAATAAACCCCAGGAAGAGTAGCTGCTGCCTTGGCAGGAACTAATGGGGATCCATAATAAACCCCAGGAAGAGTAGCTGCTGCCTTGGCAGGAACTAATGGGGATCCATAATAAACCCCAGGAAAAGTAGCTGCTGCCTTGGTAGGGACTAATGGGGATCCATAATAAACCCCAGGAAGAGTAGCTGCTGCTTTGACAGGAACTAATGGGGATCCATAATAAACCCCAGGAAGAGTAGCTGCTGCCTTGGCAGGGACTAATGGGGATCCATAATAAACCCCAGGAAGAGTAGCTGCTGCCTTGGCAGGGACTAATGGGGATCCATAATAAACCCCCAGGAAGAGTAGCTGCTGCCTTGACAGGAACTAATGGGGATCCATAATAAACCCCAGGAAGAGTAGCTGCTGCCTTGGCAGGGACTAATGGGGATCCATAATAAACCCCAGGAAGAGTAGCTGCTGCCTTGGCAGGAACTAATAGGGATCCATAATAAACCCCAGGAAGAGTAGCTGCTGCCTTGGCAGGAACTAATGGGGATCCATAATAAACCCCAGGAAGAGCAGCTGCTGCCTTGGCAGGAACTAATGGGGATCCATAATAAACCCCAGGAAGAGTAGCTGCTGCCTTGGCAGGAACTAATGGGGATCCTTAATAAACCCCAGGAAGAGTAGCTGCTGCCTTGGCAGGGACTAATGGGGATCCATAATAAACCCCAGGAAGATTAGCTGCTGCCTTAGCAGGAACTAATGGGGATCCATAATAAACCCCAGGAAGAGTAGCTGCTGCCTTGGCAGGAACTAATAGGGATCCATAATAAACCCCCAGGAAGAGTAGCTACTGCCTTGGCAGGAACTAATGGGGATCCATAATAAACCCCAGGAAGAGTAGCTGCTGCCTTGGCAGCAACTAATGGGGATCCTTAATAAACCCCAGGAAGAGTAGCTGCTGCCTTGGCAGGAACTAATGGGGATCCATAATAAATACAAAAACAAATACCACAGCCAAAGGCTGTTCTTAAGCATGACTCAATGCGGAGTGCCTGGATACAGCTCTTAGCCATGATATATTGGCAATATACCACAAACACCTGAGGTGCCTTATTGCTGTGTTAAATTGGTTACCAACGTAATTAGAGCAGGACAGGTGTAGGATCAGCCCATGATAGCACCACATTATCAGTCTCCTTCTGTCCTGAACAGCCCACTCTAGCTCCATCAGGATAATGTAGTGTCTATTAGACGGATGACCGGCTCAACAGGCTCATAGCAGAGCCTTCAAAACATACAATATTCAAACCAGGCTCCGTATTCTACGTTTAGGTTGTAATAATATTACTTTTGCATTTAAAAACATTAGTCTACAGTGAATTTGCTGCATTATTAGTGGTTTGACTGAGCCTGAAAACAGGAATGCATTTGAAAGTAAGTGGAGACGGCGGGTACGGTGCCCACCCAACATGAATGAATAAATGATAGAACTACTAGTCCTAATGGACATGGCTGCTTAAACACAGCGTACATTATTTATCAACCGCCATTCCCACACACACATGACACACAATAATATTTAGATTTTCTTACAGTCTGTTTTTCCAATTCCTTGTCTTTCCCATTTCATGGACTATAAAGTACCCAGAATGCCCTGCAGAGTGATACATCACTAAAAGTTCTCAGTATTACACACCATTCACATTCCACGTGTGTACCTCGGATGTCAAAAGCACTAATGAATAAAGTTTCAGTATTCTCGTCGTCACCCCAAATGCTTAGGCTACCTTCCATAGGAGAAGAGTGTCTGGGTACGAGAGGAGTACATGTGCTTGTGATTAGGCAGGTTCGACTGCTATCAAAGCTACCTACACATTAAATATTCAACTTTCTCTTCCTCCCAGATCAAGAGGGCTTAAACAGAAGCCATTGCGGACTTTATACAGCCTGATAAAATACATTGGAGATTGGAGGGGGATATATAATTGTGTCGTGTTAGGTTAGAACCTTACTTGCTATTTGCCAGAGCCAAAGACTCTGTAATGTGGCTGAGACAATATGAGTCGTAACGATGCTGTCACGGCTGGATAACTGAGTCCGTCTACTTTTTAGCTTCGCCCTTCTAGTCTTAACGACGGCTGATGAGCTATCTTAACCACATCAGTGTTGTCCTTAAACACACACACACACACACACACACACACACACACACACACACACACACACACACACACACACACACACACACACACACACACACACACACACACAGCACAATGATCAGCAGTAACAGTCAATGTGCAGCATCGGTCCTCAGAGTATTCCTCGTCTTCCATTTGGTGATATTCAAAACTCCCCCGTCCCCAGAGAGGGGCATTAGGCCTGACCCCTGACCCTGACCCATAAACACCCCATGGTTCAAATACCCTAATACAGTTTTTTACAATCGCTTTGGCACTAATTTCGGTACCTTGATGTCATTTTTCAAAACTCTAGACACAAAACTCACAACCGATGATCAAAATGCTGTCACCTCCTGACCATAGAAAGCTGTTATTTTCTATGGTAGAGTAGGTCAGGGCGTGACAGGGTTTTTTTCTAGTTTAGATTTTCTATGTTGTTGTTCTAGTTTTGTATTTCTATGTTGGGTTTTGTTTGGGATGATCTCCAATTAGAGGCAGCTGGTCATCGTTGTCTCTAATTGGAGATCATACTTAAGAAGGTGTTTTTCCCACCTGGGTTTGTGAGAGATTGATTTTGAGTACGTGTATGTTAACTCTTCGTCACGGTTTGTTGTTTTTGTTCATTCTGTTTAGTTTATATGTAGTTTCATAGTTTCACCGTTCAATAAAATATGTGGGACGATAATCACGCTGCATTTTGGTCCGCTTCATCCTACGACAACCGTGACAAATGCACATTTTTCAAAACTCTAACACTTTATCCAATTGCTTGGATACAATACACATAAAGCTAAGATCATTTGTTCATTGAACTAAAATCACCTGTTCAAAATGACACAACTTAACATCAAAGTATTACCATTTCAAAATGCAATACAGACATTACATCTGAGATGACTGTCTATTCATTTCATTACAATGATCTAACTATCAACTGATACAACTGCTCAAAATGATAAGTAACTGTTGCATTACTCTTAATGCATAGTTTTATGGAAACTGACAAACAATATTCCATGTTTAGATCATGAAAGTTTCAGGATAACGAGATCCATTGACATCCAATTATCGTGGAACATGAACCAATTGGACTACATTATCTATGGATGTAATATTTCATCATCATTCTTTATCAGACACTGTTTCTATGGTCCCATGTACCACTTTTCCAGACCATGTTTTCATATTTGACATTACTGTACACTCACTGGTCACTTTATTAGGTACACTTATCTAGTACTGGGTAGGACCCCCTTGTGCCTCCACAACAGCCTGAATTATTCATTGTGTTGTATGTTAAGAGATGCCATTCTGCACACCACTGTATTAAACAGCTGTTATTTGAGCATTTGTGGCCTTTCTGTTAGCTTGAATGAGTCTGGACATTCTCCTCTGACCTCTCTCATTAACAAGGTGTTTTTGCCCTCAGAACTGCCGCTCACTGAATGTGTTTTGTTTATCGCACCATTCTCTGTAAAATCTGGAGACTGTAGTGCATACAAATCCCAAGAAGGCAGCTGTTTCTGAGATGCTGGAATCACCATGTGTGCCATCAACAATCATACCACGGTCAAAGTTGCTTAGATTACTCATCTTGCCCGTTCTAATGTTTGGTCGAACAACATCTAAAGCTCTCTACTCTATATACTCTATATATTGAGTTGCAGGCAGCCACATGATTCGCTGTTTGAATGTAACCTTCCTTGATGAGCTAAGTCAGGTCTGTAGAGCTGATGGCGTGACCTATGTCATTGTGTGGGATAATGTCAGGTTCCACCATGCTCAAATGGTGCAAGCATGGTTTCAGGGCCATCCACAATTTACCACCCTGTACTGACCCCCATACTCTCCTTTCCTTAACCCGATTGAGGAATTTTTCTCCACATGGAGGTGGAAGGTATATGATAGGCGCCCTCACAAACAAGCCACCCTTCTCCAGGCCATGGATGACGCATGCAATGACATCACGGCAGACCAGTATCAGGCCTGGATTCGCCCGAAGATTCTTCCCAAGATGTTTGGCTAATGAAAACATCCATTGTGATGTGGATGAGAACCTGTGGCCAAATCGACAAGACAGGGTTGATGGAAATACAGAAGTACAGTAATCAATCCTTTGTTTTCCTTTTTACAGTAAGCCAGGTGAGGAACACTGCAGTTGATGTTTTACTGTAGTTTTTTTCTTTTTTTCTAGCTAATTATTTTTGCTTAGGTTTCTTTGAACCAATGTTGGTATTTTATTGTATTTCGTCAATACATTGCAGATTTTGTTCAATGATTCCACTGTGTCTGTAGTATTATCTCTACTAGTCATTTTACAGTGATGTATTTACGTGTAGTAGCATAATGAAACATGTATCACATATTTTGTACTACAACATTTAATGATTGTACAAACAACTACACAGTGAAACTATCGGTATCTTGTGTGTGGGTGATCTAAATGAATGTTCCTATGGTATTTCATCATAAATGAGTTATTTGTACGAATGATTCTGCAAGTGGAAGGTTTCTTTAAAGATATGAACGCACAATGCAATGTTTTGAACATTGGACAGCCTGTGTTACAAGTGATGACCGTTTTGAGTTTTGTGTTTAGTTTTGAAAAATGACCACAAGGTTCTGAAATTAGTGGCGAAGTGATTGTTAAAAACTGTAATAACATGCAGCAAACATTTACCAGCATGCATTACATTTGTTTGATATACTAGAGCAACTACTGTGAATATTAGCTGTGATTTTCTGCTCAGTCATGTTCTGATGTCCAGCAGGTATTAACCCTGGTTCTGGTGTCCAGCAGGGATTAACCCTGGTTCTGGTGTCCAGCAGGGATTAACCCTGGTTCTGATGTCCAGCAGGGATTAACCCTGGTTCTGATGTCCAGCAGGGATTAACCCTGGTTCTGATGTCCAGCAGGGATTAAACCCTGGTTCTGATGTCCAGCAGGGATTAACCCTGGTTCTGATGTCCAGCAGGGATTAACCCTGGTTCTGGTGTCCAGCAGGGATTAACCCTGGTTCTGATGTCCAGCAGGGATTAACCCTGGTTCTGGTGTCCAGCAGGGATTAACCCTGGTTCTGGTGTCCAGCAGGGATTAACTCTGGTTCTGATGTCCAGCAGGGATTAACCCTGGTTCTGGTGTCCAGCAGGGATTAACTCTGGTTCTGGTGTCCAGCAGGGATTAACCCTGGTTCTGATGTCCAGCAGGGATTAAACCCTGGTTCTGATGTCCAGCAGGGATTAACCCTGGTTCTGGGACAACCCACTCAACAACAGGATGAGGCTTTAACAGGGACAGGCCTGTCAACATGAGGATGAGGCTTTAACAGGGACAGCCCTGTCAACAACAGGATGAGGCTTTAACAGGGACAGGCCTGTCAACATGAGGATGAGGCTTTAACAGGGACAGGCCTGTCCACATGAGGATGAGGCTTTAACAGGGACAGCCCTGTCAACATGAGGATGAGGCTTTAACAGGGACAGGCCTGTCCACATGAGGATGAGGCTTTAACAGGGACAGCCCTGTCAACATGAGGATGAGGCTTTGACAGGGACAGGCCTGTCAACATGAGGATGAGGCTTTAACAGGGACAGGCCTGTCCACATGAGGATGAGGCTTTAACAGGAACAGGCCTGTCAACATGAGTATGAGGCTTTAACAGGGACAGGCCTGTCCACATGAGGATGAGGCTTTGACAGGGACAGGAGAGTGTTACTAAACACCCAGCATACAGCAGGGATGTGTCCTACTTGGCACTCTATTCCCTATAAATGGAACTGCTACCCATAGGGCACTACTACCCATAGGGCTCTACTACCCATAGGGCTCTACTACCCATAGGACACTACTACCCATAGAACACTACTACCCATAGAACACTACTACCCATAGAACACTACTACCCACAGGACACTACTACCCATAGAACACTACTACCCATAGGACACTACTACCCATAGGACACTACTACCCATAGGACACTACTACCCATAGGACACTACTAGCCATAGGGCACTACTACCCATAGGACACTACTACCCATAGGACACTACTACCCATAGGACACTACTACCCATAGGACACTACTACCCATAGTGCACTACTACCCATAGGACACTACTACCCATAGAACACTACTAGCCATAGGACACTACTACCCACAGGACACTACTACCCATAGAACACTACTACCCACAGGACACTACTACCCATAGGACACTACTACCCATAGGACACTACTACCCATAGGGAACTGGCCTCAGCAGTGGTCTCAGCAGTGGTCTCCACACAGGTCTCCACACTGGTCTCCACACTGGTCTCTACACTGGTCTCCACACTGGTCTCCACACTGGTCTCCACACTGGTCTCAACACTGGTCTCCACACTGGTCTCCACACTGGTCTCTACACTGGTCTCTACACTGGTCTCCACACTGGTCTCCACACTGGTCTCAACACTGGTCTCCACACTGGTCTCCACACTGGTCTCAACACTGGTCTCCACACTGGTCTCCACACTGGTCTCCACACTGGTCTCTACACTGGTCTCCGCACTGGTCTCCACACTGGTCTCCACACTGGTCTCCACACTGGTCTACACACTGGTCTCCACACTTGTCATCCTCTTCAATATGCAGATCTAAATAGGTGATGGTTTAGTACCAGACATGGTTAACAACAGAGATAAGAGAGACAGAAAGAAGATGAATGTCCTTTAGTTTTTTTGGTTTGTAATGTTTTGTTTTTTCTTTAAAGACCTTACAGTTGTATTTAAGGCATAATGTTTTCTGTCTCTTCTCGTGACTGAACGTGAATGTGTCGTTTCGATTAGTATCACGATATACAACTCGTGTTTCAAGTACATCAAACTCAACACACACAAATTAAATCTCAGCACTGACCAAAAAAAAGGAGAATGCGTTAATCTGCAATTTCACATTTAATAAAGCAGGACACATTGAAATGAAATGTCTCCTCACTAGAACACTATGCATGTGTAAAACACGGTTCCCTATTCCCTATATAGGAGGTGTAGACCTTACCTATATAACAGGTGTAGACCTTACAGTGAAATGTGTACTTACAAGCCTTTAACTAACAATTCAGTTAAAAAAAATAATAATTATACAAAAAAAAAATACGAATAAGAAATAAAAGTAACAAATAATTAAAGAGCAGCAGTAACACAACAATAGTCAGGCTATACAATTTGACTAGTGCAGTGTTAGCTAGCTAGCTACATAGCTGTCTTTGTCATAGCTTGATAACCTGTTGAGGCCAGGGGGCAGGATCTTATCCCGGTATTGGGATTCATTGTCATGTGACCATGGCGGGGAATTCAAAACTGCAAGAGTAATCATTTCAAATAATCAAATAATCAACTATTTTCCTCCATTTGAAAGATATATCTCCTAAATCTAACCACGCTGTCCGATTTTCAGAGGCTTTACGGAGAATGCATAAAGTTAGGTTATGTGAGGAGAGTACATTGACAATAGCTGCGTGTAATGTTTAGCCAATTCAAAGAAGGGCATCAACAGACAGAAAACTAGCTAGAATTATGCACTTACCTTTGACAATCTGCATCAGATGACACTCATAGGACATTATGTTAGACAATACATGCATTTTTAGTTCCATCAAGTTCATATTTATATCCAAAACAGCATTTACAGTCACGGTGAAATTCAGAATTTTTTTCGGCTCGAATGCTCCCAGTGAATCCAGCATTACAAATCACGGAATTACTATTCGAAAACATTGGTAAATTATAATATTGTCATTCAAAGAATAATATATTATCATCTCGTAATTGCTACCGAATGGCCAGATCTCAAAATAACTTTACTGGGAAATCACATTTTGCTATAAACTGGGTACTATGCTAACAACATAAGCTAAGCTATAAGCTAAGCTAAGCTATACCGTTAGCATTAGCATAATCTAATATCGATAATAACATTCTAAATATCCCCTTACCTTTGATTATCTCCATCAGAAGGCGCTGCCAGCGATCCCAGGTCCAGAACAAATGTGGTTTCTTTTGATAAAGTTCATAATTTATGTCCAAATAGTTAGCGTTCAGTAGGCTCCCACAAAATGAGGTGGGCAGTGTAAAGTCACGCCGAAAAGCTAAAAAAAACCTAGTAAATAATCTATTTATGTTTGTTCAAACATGTCAAACGTTGTTTAGCATTAATCTTTTGGTCCATTTTTAACGTGAAACATCAGTAAACATCAGTAATATTTTCACACAACCTATCAAGTGTCTAGAATAAACGATTATGACAAAGACACTCTTCTCAGATTCATGCGCAGGCGCAAAAAATGAAGTGATGACGTGTCAACTTGTAAGCATTCTAATTCGGTCTGTATTCATCACAGATGCTTCCAACAACTTTCTAAAGATCGTTGACATCTAGTGGAAGCAGTAGGAGTTGCGAACTGAATCCTTTCTCACTGTGGTATCTTTAAAACAATGACACTAAATAGTACAGTCACAAAATTCTCATTTTTTTAAATCTATTTTTCACAGGTTTTTGCCTGCAATATGAGTTTTGTTATACTTACAGACACCATTCAAACTGTTTTAGAAAATTCAGAGTGTTTTCTATCCGAATGTGTTAATAATATGCATATCCTAGCTTCTGAGTTGGTGTAGGAGGCAGTTAAAAATGGGCACATATTTTTTTCAAAATTCTCAATACTGCCCCCGTGGCCCGTAGAGGATAATTGTGTAGTTTAGTAATTATCGAGGCTAGCTAAGTTAGCTAGGTTAGCTAGCCAGCTATTTCCGTCCCCCGCGACGCCATTGTTCCATACCCAGCCAACTATTACCGACGAGCAGCATTGTAGAAACTAAATACATTACAAAGGAACGTCTTGATTAGTGTTATGTTATGTTAGCTAGCTACAAAGTTGCTTTTGTATAATAGCCAACCTCTACCGACTAGCAGCACTGTAGAAACTATTACATTACAACGGAACGACTTGATTAGTGTAGTGTTGTGTTAGTTAGCTAGCATTTTCGTCACTTTAGTCAATAAGATTTTCGCAACGTAAGCTTAACTTTCTGAACATTCGAGACGTGTAGTCCACTTGTCATTCCAATCTCCTTTGCATTAGCGTAGCCTCTGCTGTAGCTTGTCAACTATGTGTCTGGCTATCCCTGTTCTCTCCCCTCTGCACAGGCCATACAAACGCTTCACACCGCGTGGCCGCTGCCACTCTAACCTGGTGGTCCCAGCGCGCACGACCCACGTGGAGTTCCAGGTCTCCGGCAGCCTCTGGAACTGCCGGTCTGCGGCCAATAAGGCTGAGTTCATCTCAGCCTATGCTACCCTCCAGACCCTAGACTTCCTGGCGCTGACGGAAACATGGATTACCACAGATAACACTGCTACTCCTACTGCTCTCTCCTCGTCTGCCTACGTGTTCTCGCATACCCCTAGAGCATCGAGCCAGCGGGGTGGTGGCACTGGAATCCTCATCTCTCCCAAGTGGACATTCTCTCTTTCTCCCCTGACCCATCTGTCTATCTCCTCATTTGAATTCCATGCTGTCACAGTTACCAGCCCTTTCAAGCTTAACATCCTTATCATTTATCGCCCTCCAGGTTCCCTTGGAGAGTTCATCAATGAGCTTGATGCCTTGATAAGTTCCTTCCCTGAGGATGGCTCACCTCTCACAGTTCTGGGTGACTTTAACCTCCCCACGTCTACCTTTGACTCATTCCTCTCTGCCTCCTTCTTTCCACTCCTCTCCTCCTTTGACCTCACCCTCTCACCTTCCCCCCCTACTCACAAGGCAGGCAATACGCTTGACCTCATCTTTACTAGATGCTGTTCTTCCACTAATCTCATTGCAACTCCCCTCCAAGTCTCCGACCACTACCTTGTATCCTTTTCCCTCTCGCTCTCATCCAACACTTCTCACTCTGCCCCTACTCGGATGGTATTGCGCCGTCCTAACCTTTGCTCTCTCTCTCCCGCTACTCTCTCCTCTTCCATCCTATCATCTCTTCCCTCTGCTCAAACCTTCTCCAACCTATCTCCTGATTCTGCCTCCTCAACCCTCCTCTCCTCCCTTTCTGCATCCTTCGATTTTCTCTGTCCCCTATCCTCCAGGCCGGCTCAGTCCTCCACTCCTGCGCCGTGGCTCGACGACTCACTGCGAGCTCACAGAACAGGGCTCCGGGCAGCCGAGCGGAAATGGAGGAAAACTCGCCTCCCTGCGGACCTGGCATCCTTTCACGCCCTCCTCTCTACATTTTCCTCTTCTGTCTCTGCTGCTAAAGCCACTTTCTACCACTCTAAATTCCAAGCATCTGCCTCTAACCCTAGGAAGCTCTTTGCTACCTTCTCCTCCCTCCTGAATCCTCCTCCCCCTCCCCCCCCTCCTCTCTCTCTGCGGATGACTTCGTCAACCATTTTGAAAAGAAGGCTGATGACATCCGATCCTCGTTTGCTAAGCCAAACGACACCGCTGGTCCTGCTCACACTGCCCTACCCTGTGCTTTGACCTCTTTCTCCCCTCTCTCTCCAGATGAAATCTCGCGTCTCGTGACGGCCGGCCGCCCAACAACCTGCCCACTTGACCCTCTCTTCTCCAGACCATTTCCGGAGACCTTCTCCCCTACCTCACCTCGCTCATCAACTCATCCTTGACCGCTGGCTACGTCCCTTCCGTCTTCAAGAGAGCGAGAGTTGCACCCCTTCTGAAAAAACCTACACTCGATCCCTCCGATATCAACAACTACAGACCAGTATCCCTTCTTTCTTTTCTCTCCAAAACTCTTGAACGTGCCGTCCTTGGCCAGCTCTCTTGCTATCTCTCTCAGAATGACCTTCTTGATCCTAATCAGTCAGGTTTCAAGACTGGGCATTCAACTGAGACTGCTCTCACCACTGGTGTCCCCCAGGGCTCTGTTCTAGGCCCTCTCCTATTCTCACTATACCCCAAGTCACTTGGCTCGGTCATATCCTCACATGGTCTCTCCTATCATTGCTACGCAGACGACACACAATTAATCTTCTCCTTTCCCCCTTCTGATAACCAGGTGGCGAATCGCATCTCTGCATGTCTGGCAGACATATCAGTGTGGATGACGGCTCACCACCTCAAGCTGAACCTCGGCAAGACGGAGCTGCTCCTCCTCCCAGGGAAGGACTGCCCGTTCCATGATCTCGCCATCACGGTTGACAACTCCCTTGTGTCCTCCTCCCAGAGTGCTAAGAACCTTGGCGTGACCCTGGACAACACCCTGTCGTTCTCCACTAACATCAAGGCGGTGACCCGATCCTGTAGGTTCATGCTCTACAACATTCGCAGAGTACGACCCTGCCTCACACAGGAAGCGGCGCAGGTCCTAGTCCAGGCACTTGTCATCTCCCGTCTGGATTACTGCAACTCGCTGTTGGCTGGGCTCCCTGCCTGTGCCATTAAACCCCTACAACTCATCCAGAACGCCGCAGCCCGTCTGGTGTTCAACCTTCCCAAGTTCTCTCACGTCACCCCGCTCCTCCGCTCTCTCCACTGGCTTCCAGTTGAAGCTCGCATCCGCTACAAGTCCATGCTGCTTGCCTACGGAGCTGTGAGGGGAACGGCACCTCCGTACCGTCAGGCTCTGATCAGGCCCTACACCCAAACAAGGGCACTGCGTTCATCCACCTCTGGCCTGCTCGCCTCCCTACCTCTGAGGAAGCACAGCTCCCGCTCAGCCCAGTCAAAACTGTTCGCTGCTCTGGCACCCCAATGGTGGAACAAGCTCCCTCACGACGCCAGGACAGCGGAGTCAATCACCACCTTCCGGAGACACCTGAAACCCCACCTCTTTAAGGAATACCTGGGATAGGATAAAGTAATCCTTCTACCCCCCCCCCCCCCCCGAAAGATTTAGATGCACTATTGTAAAGTGGTTGTTCCACTGGATATCATAAGGTGAATGCACCAATTTGTAAGTCGCTCTGGATAAGAGCGTCTGCTAAATGACTTAAATGTAATGTAAATGTAATATAGAAGGGGGGTGCCGGTACAGAGTCAATGTGGAGGCTATATAGAAGGGGGGTGTCGGTACAGAGTCAATGTGGAGGCTATATAGAAGGGGGGTGCCGGTACAGAGTCAATGTGCTGGGGTACAGGTTAGTGGAGGTAATTGAGATAATATGTACATGTAGGTAGAGTTATAGTGACTATGCAGAGATGATAACCAGAGAGCAGCATTTGTAACACGCTGCTTTAATACAGAGCCGTACATTATCTCTGCTAATGATGAAACCTCTATATGACGGACGTGCAGACGGCAGGCGCCATATGTAGGCAGTCAGATTTCACCATCAACACTTGCCAAGCACAGTTTCACACTCTTAATTACCGGCTTCCTTGAGTTCCTCACCAGGTGTAAGGCGTCTGGAACTCAGAAAGATGATTCAAAGGCAAAATGCTTCCTCTCTGTATATTAAACACAGAAAACATGTCTGTATTGATGAGAGCTAATTGACTGTGAAGTGAATAGGAGATCATATCCAACTTAAACCTCGTCATATCAACACTGTTCGGCTACGTTTACACAGGCAGACTAATTTGATTCCCCCCCCCCCCCCGTCCAATTACTCACAGAAGATCTGATCTGATTGGTCAAAAGACCAATTAGTGGTAAAAGATCAGAATTGGACTGCCACAGCTGTTCTGTTAGCTTGGATCATGTGTTTAGTGCTCCGTCTAACCCGTTGACTTTGGCTCATTACAAGTCATGTTCTTTTATGAGAGAAATTCATTTATCACAGTCACACTTCCTGTAGATACATTTAAACACCCTTTCAGAATGAAATCCGTTTTTTTTTCTCTTCTTCATTTCCTCCTTCCACTGTCGCAAATGTGTCAAGGAGTTTGTCTTATTTTCAAATATAATTGCAATTAAGACAAGTTCACAGCGGAACTCAACACTATTTAACCTCGAAAAGACTTTGGGTCCGATAATCAGCATTTTAATAACTAATGGCTCTAATGTTCAAACTGAGAACAGAGACACTGTGAACATACTAGTTCATTAGAGCTGTTGTCTGCCTGACATTTTCTCTCTCCCTCTGTCTCTCTCTCTGTCTCTCCCTCTCTCTCTCTCACTCGCTGTCTCTCTCTCTCTCCCTCTCTCTGTCTCTCCCTCTCTCTCTCTCTCGCTCTCTCTCTCTCTCTGTCGCTCTCTCTATCTCTCTCTCTCTGTCGCTCTCTTTCTGTCGCTCTCTTTCTGTCGCTCTCTCTCTCACTCGCTGTCTCTCTCTCCCTCTCTCTGTCTCTCCCTCTCTCTCTGTCTCTCTCTCTGCCTCTCCCTCTCTCTGTCACTCTCTCTGTCACTCTCTCTCTGTCTCTCCCTCTTTCTCTCTCTCTCTCCCTCTTTCCATCACCCCTCTTTCTTTCTCTCTCTCTCTTTCTCTCTCTCTCTCTGTCTGTCTCTCTCTCTCTATCACCCCTCTCTCTCTCTCTCTCTCTCTCTCTCCAGATTGTGAAAGTGAATCCTATTAAGTGAACAACTCAGGTTGAAGCAGCAGCTGTAGTTGACAAAGAGGTTGCAGTCAGCTAGTTCCTCTCTCACACAGCTACTGTTGAATGCCCTCACAACACCAGACGTGTTAAAGATGCTGAGGACTGTCACAAGAGGTAGCACTTTTTGGCCATGCATAGCTTCCGTCCCTCTCCTCGCCCCAACCTGGGCTCGAACCAGGGACCCTCTGCACACATCAACAACAGACACTCTACGAAGCATCGTTACCTATCACTCCACACAAGCAAGGGGAACAACTACTTCAAGGTCTCAGAGCAAGTGACGTCACCGATTGAAACGCTATTAGCTCGCAACCCGCTAACTAGCTAGCCATTTCACACCGGTTACACATGAGTGGGTTCAGGCGTTGTGAATACAGGACTCCGATCTAACGTCAGGACCCCTGACTTCTATGAGTCAATTATCTTACGCACCAACAATCAGCAACACAACCCGTACAATTAATTTGCTTTTCTAATTTTGACAGATTATTTTAACACACTGAAATGTAAACAAATATAAATACAAACTTATGCAAATCATCTTTCTCTATGAAGGTTGAAAGAGAGCCACTCTCATCGACCTGTACAGACTAATATCCTGTAGGTTTTCATCTGGAAGACTGAGTGTTGGCTCAGTGTTGCTGCCTGCTAGTTCATCTGTGGCATGAAGATGAGATTGGTGCTGCCTGCTAGTTAATCTGTGGCATGCAGATGAGATTGGGGGTAATTGCTAAATATTCCTCTTTGTTTCAGGGACCTTTGATGATCCCAGAGCTACACTGCTAGGCCTTTATCAGAGCACAGAGTAATTAGTAGAGGAGAGAAGAGAGAGGGGAAGATGGAGAGAGGAGAGGAAGGAGAGAGGAGAGGGAGAGAGAAGAGAGGAGAGGAAGGAGAGAGAAGAGGAAGGAGAGAGAAGGGGAGAGCAAGGAGAGAGGAGAGAGAAGAGAGGAGAGCAGAGGAAGGAGAGAGCAGAGGAAGGAGAGAGGAGAGAGAAGAGAGGAGAGCAAGGAGAGAGGAGAGGAAAGAGAAAGAAGAGGAAGGAGAGAGGAGAGGAAAGAGAAAGAAGAGAGGAGAGGAAGGAAAGAGGAGAGGAAGGAGAGGAGAGGAGAGCAGAGGAAGGAGAGAGAAGGGGAGAGCAAGGAGAGAGGAGAGAGAAGAGAGGAGAGGAGAGGAAGGAGAGAGGAGAAGAAAGAGAAAGGAGAGAGCAGAGGAAGGAGAGAGGAGAGGAAGGAGAGAGCAGAGGAAGGAGAGAGCAGAGGAAGGAGAGAGGAGAGGAAAGAGAGGAAAGAGAGGAAAGGAAGGAGAGAGGAGAGAGAAGAGAGGAGAAGGGAGGGAAGCAGAGTGGAGGGGAAGGACACAGAAGAGAGGAGAGGAAGGAGACAGGATTCTTTTGTTCATCTTCACGCTGATGAGAGGGATTTGGGCCTTGTCTTTACAAAGCAGTATATCGTTCACGTCGGACTCATTAAAGAAACAATATTTGTCCAGTTCAAAGTGAGTAATCGCTGTTCTGATGTCCAGAAACTCTTTTCACGACGGTAGCAGCAACATTATGTACAAAATGAGTTACAAACAACGCGAAAAACTAACAAAATAGAACAGTTGGTTAGAAGCCAGTAAAACGGCAGCAATCCCCTCCGGCGCCATTATGGTGTGTGTGTGTGTGTAAGTGTGTGTGTGTGTGTGTGTGTGTAAGTGTGTGTGTGTGTGTGTGTGTGTGTGTGTGTGTGTGTGTGTGTGTGTGTGTGTGTGAGTGTGAGTGTGTGTGTGTGTGTGTGTGTGTGTGTGTGTGAGTGTGTGTGTGTGTGTGTGTGTGTGTGTGTGTGTGTGTGTGTGTGTGTGTGTGCAGGTGTGTGAGTGTGTGCGTGTATGCTTGTGTGTGCGTGTGTGTTTGTGTGCGTGTGTGCGTGCGTGCGTGTGTGTGTGTTTTGCCTTTCTCTGTGTCCGTGCCTGTTTGTGTGTGTTGTTTTTGTCAAGCATCAAGTTCAGACTTGGATGTAATTGATTCAGGATGTCCTGGTGAAAAGGACGTGTCTCAGTTTCCAAAATAATTTCCTCTCAGTCAGAGTGTTGGAGGGTGAGAGATAGACTGGGTTAGATGGGAGTGTGGGGACTGATTGCCAGATTGAGGTTCAGAGTGTTGGAGGGTGAGAGATAGACTGGGTTAGATGGGAGTGTGGGGACTGATTGCCAGATTGAGGTTCAGAGTGTTGGAGGGTGAGAGATAGACTGGGTTAGATGGGAGTGTGGGGACTGATTGCCAGATTGAGGTTCAGAGTGTTGGAGGGTGAGATATAGACTGGGTTAGATGGGAGTGTGGGGACTGATTGCCCGATTGAGGTTCAGAGTGTTGGAGGGTGAGATATAGACTGGGTTAGATGGGAGTGTGGGGACTGATTGCCAGATTGAGGTTCAGAGTGTTGGAGGGTGAGAGGTAGACTGGGTTAGATGGGAGTGTGGGGACTGATTGCCAGATTGAGGTTCAGAGGACTGGAGGGTGAGAGATAGACTGGGTTAGATGGGAGTGTGGGGACTGATTGCCAGATTGAGGTTCAGAGGGATGGAGGGTGAGAGATAGACTGGGTTAGATGGGAGTGTGGGGACTGATTGCCAGATTGAGGTTCAGAGTGTTGGAGGGTGAGAGATAGACTGGGTTAGATGGGAGTGTGGGGACTGATTGCCAGATTGAGATTCAGAGGGATGGAGGGTGAGAGATAGACTGGGTTAGATGGGAGTGTGGGGACTGATTTCCAGATTGAGGTCCAGAGGGCTGGAGGGTGAGAGGTAGACTGGGTTAGATGGGAGTGTGGGGACTGATTGCCAGATTGAGGTTCAGAGGGATGGAGGGTAAGAGATAGACTGGCTTAGATGGGAGTGTGGGGACCGATTGCCAGATTGAGGTTCAGAGGACTGGAGGGTAGCGTGTTGGTCTCTTATTGTCAACGGGTTTTGCTACCCCATTATGGTGTAGAAAGGATTGGTGCACAACCAGAATCATTATAGTGTTAGTCACTGAGAAGACTAAAGCATTAATCCATTGGTGTACCGTAATTTCCGGACTATGAAGCGCACCTGAATATAAGCCGCACCCACTGAATTTAAAAAAAAATATTATTTTGAACATAAATAAGCCGCACATGTCTATAAGCCGCAGGTGCCTACCGGTACATTGAAACAAATTAACTTTACACAGGCTTTAACGAAACACGGCTTGTAACAAAAATAAATAGGCTTTAACAAAACACGGCTTGTAACAAAAATAAATAGGCTTTAACGAAACACGGCTTGTAACAAAAAATAAAAAATTTGCAGTAAGCTTTAGTTGTCTTTTCAATTCCTCACGCTGCTGTTTCCAACGTCTTATCATCGACTCATTAAGACCAAGCTCCCGTGCAGCAGCTCTATTTCCTTTTCCAACAGCCAGATCAATCGCCTTCAACTTGAACGCTGCATCATATGCATTTCTCCGTGTCTTTGCCATGATGTGGGTGACAAAATGACTACCGTAATCAGAATGATGGGAAGTTTGAGAGCGCTCGATTTAATCTAAACAGTAAACAAAAAAGTTGTTTGACCGTAACCCGTTCGGCAATTTCATTGGTCTAATGAAAGCTTCATGCTGCCAAAAAACTGAGCACGTTACAGAATGTGTTTTTTTGGAGAAAAAAAATTGAAAGCGGGAAAAATCCATATATTAGCCGCGTCATTGTTTAAGCCGCGAGGTTCAAAGCCTGGGAAAAAAGTTGTGGCTTATAGTCCGGAATTTCCGGTAAATAACCCAATGAGAAGACTAAAGCATTAATCCATTGGTGGACTGTAAATAACCCATTTGTGTAAGCCTTTTCCCAGTATTTGAAATTTGGCCCAATATTTCCCAGTATTTTCAAATTCTACAGATATAATCTTTTAGTACTGCTCTTACAACCATCACAGCGTTTCTGAGAATATTTCCCTTCTGGTTTTGGAAGTGTGTGTTGCCCAGTCAATCCTATCTCCTCTGACAAAGTGGCTGTGTGTGAATTGCTCCAGATTAGTGCCGTTTCAGGGTAGATTGTGAACAATTATGCGTGCAGCACTGTGGGGAGTAGCTGTGGTCTCTGGGGAAACACGGGCCCTGGGGGAGTGCTGGAATGTACGCCTGCACTCAGACAGACCGCAAGTCTGGTCTGCCTCATACAATGACTAGCATACAGACAGACCGCACGTCTGGTCTGCCTCATACAATGACTAGCATACAGACAGACTGCACGTCTGGTCTGCCTCATACAATGACTAGCATACAGACAGACTGCACGTCTGGTCTGCCTCATACAATGACTAGCATACAGACAGACCGCACGTCTGGTCTGCCTCATACAATGACTAGCATACAGACAGACCGCACGTCTGGTCTGCCTCATACAATGACTAGCATACAGACAGACTGCACGTCTGGTCTGCCTCATACAATGACTAGCATACAGACAGACCGCACGTCTGGTCTGCCTCATACAATGACTAGCATACAGACAGACTGCACGTCTGGTCTGCCTCATACAATGACTAGCATACAGACAGACCGCACGTCTGGTCTGCCTCATACAATGACTAGCATACAGACAGACTGCACATCTGGTCTGCCTCATACAATGACTAGCATACAGACAGACCGCACGTCTGGTCTGCCTCATACAATGACTAGCATACAGACAGACTGCAGATACAGGACTATATATCAGGCAGATACAGGACTATATATCAGGCAGATACAGGACTATATGTCAGACAGATACAGGACTATATATCAGGTAGATACAGGACTATATGTCAGACAGATACAGGACTATATATCAGACAGATACAGGACTATATGTCAGGCAGATACAGGACTATATGTCAGGCAGATACAGGACTATATGTCAGACAGATACAGGACTATATGTCAGGCAGGGCTATATATCAGGCAGATACAGGACTATATATCAGGCAGATACAGGACTATATATCAGGTAGATACAGGACTATATGTCAGGCAGATACAGGACTATATGTCAGACAGATACAGGACTATATATCAGACAGATACAGGACTATATATCAGGCAGATACAGGACTATATGTCAGGCAGATACAGGACTATATGTCAGGCAGATACAGGGCTATATATCAGACAGATACAGGACTATATATCAGGCAGATACAGGACTATATGTCAGACAGATACAGGACTATATGTCAGGCAGGGCTATATATCAGGCAGATACAGGACTATATATCAGGCAGATACAGGACTATATATCAGGTAGATACAGGACTATATGTCAGGCAGATACAGGACTATATGTCAGACAGATACAGGACTATATATCAGACAGATACAGGACTATATATCAGGCAGATACAGGACTATATGTCAGGCAGATACAGGACTATATGTCAGGCAGATACAGGGCTATATATCAGACAGATACAGGACTATATGTCAGGCAGATACAGGACTATATGTCAGACAGATACAGGACTATATATCAGGTAGATACAGGACTATATGTCAGACAGATACAGGACTATATATCAGACAGATACAGGACTATATGTCAGGCAGATACAGGACTATATGTCAGGCAGATACAGGACTATATGTCAGACAGATACAGGACTATATGTCAGGCAGGGCTATATATCAGGCAGATACAGGACTATATATCAGGCAGATACAGGACTATATATCAGGTAGATACAGGACTATATGTCAGGCAGATACAGGACTATATGTCAGACAGATACAGGACTATATATCAGACAGATACAGGACTATATATCAGGCAGATACAGGACTATATGTCAGGCAGATACAGGACTATATGTCAGGCAGATACAGGGCTATATATCAGACAGATACAGGACTATATATCAGGCAGATACAGGACTATATGTCAGACAGATACAGGACTATATGTCAGGCAGGGCTATATATCAGGCAGATACAGGACTATATATCAGGCAGATACAGGACTATATATCAGGTAGATACAGGACTATATGTCAGGCAGATACAGGACTATATGTCAGACAGATACAGGACTATATATCAGACAGATACAGGACTATATATCAGGCAGATACAGGACTATATGTCAGGCAGATACCGGACTATATGTCAGGCAGATACAGGGCTATATATCAGACAGATACAGGACTATATGTCAGGCAGATACAGGACTATATGTCAGGCAGATACAGGACTATATGTCAGGCAGGTACAGGACTATATATCAGGCAGATACAGGACTATATGTCAGACAGATACAGGACTATATATCAGGCAGATACAGGACTATATGTCAGACAGATACAGGACTATATATCAGGTAGATACAGGACTATATGTCAGACAGATACAGGACTATATATCAGACAGATACAGGACTATATGTCAGGCAGATACAGGACTATATGTCAGGCAGATACAGGACTATATGTCAGACAGATACAGGACTATATGTCAGGCAGGGCTATATATCAGGCAGATACAGGACTATATATCAGGCAGATACAGGACTATATATCAGGTAGATACAGGACTATATGTCAGGCAGATACAGGACTATATGTCAGACAGATACAGGACTATATATCAGACAGATACAGGACTATATATCAGGCAGATACAGGACTATATGTCAGGCAGATACAGGACTATATGTCAGGCAGATACAGGGCTATATATCAGACAGATACAGGACTATATGTCAGGCAGATACAGGACTATATGTCAGGCAGATACAGGACTATATGTCAGGCAGATACAGGACTATATATCAGACAGATACAGGACTATATGTCAGACAGATACAGGACTATATGTCAGACAGGTACAGGACTATATGTCAGGCAGATACAGGACTAATAAAGGAAACTTTGAGTCACATTATTCCACATATATTAGTAGTATTTAAACATCATGTCTCTTATCAAATACAAATGAGCTGTTTAAATCTCCAATGAAATCACCATTCAGCAAGATGATTGACAGCCACGTCCTTGTATAAGGCACACTGATGATATTTCCAGAAGGTTTTTCAGCTCAACACAGATCTGTGCTGACTTTACTGACGCATGCAACCTGCTAAAGCCCTCATGGGACGAATTAATGGAGAAAAAAGTGAAATTTGCTCTGCTCCACTTTAAGCACATGTACTGTTGCTGTTTGGTACATAAAGGGTTTCAGTGATCCATATACTGTTGCTGTTTGGTAAAGAAAGGGATGTTTTGAGTAGTATATTTTTAATATATATTACTAGTATAGTTTTATTTATATTTTTTCTATATATTATGATAGGCTTGAAGTTGTTTGACACCTTTTTCTGCATTGTATAATTGTGGCATTGTTAATGATGTGGTATGTTGCGATTTTCAGTAACCATTAAATAACCAAGACTGCTGGTCTATTTTTTGGGGGGGGTGTCCACTTTAATTTAAAGCCAAATATGTTGGCTATTCAGAACCAGCATTCCTTCTCAGTGAGGTTTTAACGGACAGGTTTTATTTTTTTATTTAATAGCCTTATTCATTACATACAGATGGTTTCAATATATTGACATAGGGATGAAATGGATGAGGGGGGGGTTATAGTTTCAGTTGTATAAATGTTATGAATTAATGCATTGATCACCTGCATATTTTCCTGTCTGGCTCATTAGTTTTATGGTCTTAAACGTCAACTCTATCAATGCCTCTGTGTGTACTGTGTAATTTGAGTGAACGAACGGTAATACAATTACATGAAATGAAATTACACACATATATATATAAAAAATATATATATATATGACAAAGTTTGAACTCTGCATGACCGGCACCTCTTTCTGACTCTAGAATTATGAGTCTGTGCACATTTGAGAGGGGCTCGCCAAGTAGAAGGGGAACCATTGAGCAAGAAGGGGGGACCCCTCCATCTTGACAGGGGGAAAGGTTACAGTGCGACTCCTGTTGAGAGTTTCCAAAGCTTCCCATCTTCAAAGTCATTAGGATTTTTTTTTACTTTTTATAATTAGCAGACACATCTTACAGATCGTCAGCTGCAGCGGCTCCCGGGGGACTAGTCGTCTGCCAGATACGGGCCTCTCCATCTGACGCTGTCTCGCTCTACATGCCACGCCACTCCACTCCACCACTCCACCGCCCTGCGTTAGGGGGCTGCCTACCGCCATGCCACTCCACCGCCCTGCGTTTGGGGGCTGCCTACCGCCTGCCGGATGCCATCACGCCTTGGCATGCAGTTTAACTAAGAGGCCTCAACGTTGATCTGAACGTTACTGATCTAGCATGGGTGCTTTACAGCTTCACACAATCACACCAAATCACTTCCATTGTGTAATGACACATAACAATAATGCAGGCCTTGTCCCATGACATGTAGACGTGAGCAGCGGCTGTGATAAAACATCATTTGTGATGAATGAGTTGAAGGAGATTTTGTTAGATCCAAACTAGAGGATTTCTCTGCTGTATTTTTTCAGCTTTTAGTTGCAGATCTAGTGACATAAACAAGAACAACCAGGTCATCTCTCCATACTAGTTGATGGGTATAACGTCTGGTATTCAGCCTGCAGTAGAAACACCTTGGGAAATACCACGTCCAATATGGGGTGCTTGAGCTAATCTAAACCACAGCTACACAAATCATCTCTTCTCTCCACCACGGCTGAGCTGAGCACCACCAGTCCTCCTCTCCTCAGACCCAGCCTGTACTGCCCACAGCCCAGCGAACTGCACTGCTACTGTAAACAAATCCTGCCATTTAATGGGTATAGAACTGAACCATCCATCAGACCCTGCCTGACGTCTTGCCAGGACAACAACATGATTTGTCTACAGTCAGTAAAGTGGGATCCAATGAACCCTGCCCAGAGGAGAGGAGGGGAGAAGGGGGGAGGGAAGGAGGTGGAGGGGACGTAAACAAGGTAAACAAATCTTGTTATATTTCCTGGATCTACACACCATTAGATATCATTCTGCCGGGGAAATAACCTGGCAGGTATCTAGAAGTGTATGTCACAGGAGTTAAACAAGAACCAACCAACTCATTTTGTTAAAGTTTGAAAGCATTTTGTTATGGAAGTCCAGTCAAGGCTCAACCTTAAAAACCCTGAAAACCTGAAAAACACATAAAAGATCAACAGAGAAGTTTATAAAGAATGTATCATATGTTGGAAGTCAAAAATCAATTGAGAGTGATGTATCAGCTTTGTTTTGATGGCCATAGGTATGAAGCCTGACTGTTTCCTGCCATCCGTATCCTTTCCCGAAGCTAACTGCTACATCTTCTCTGTGGGTTACTGTGGAACAGACCTCTGACTAGAATAATATTTGTGTAACCGTGAAACAACAGATTCTCTATAATAAAACTGGAACTGGCCAAGCCTTCACACGACAGAACGGGCAATGCTTATCCATAACAGACTGCACAGAGCTAGCCTTCACAGAACTGGAAGGCTTTTCCATAACAGACTGCACAGAGCTAGCCTTCACACGACAGAACGGGCAATGCTTATCCATAACAGACTGCACAGAGCTAGCCTTCACAGAACAGAACGGGCAATGCTTATCCATAACAGACTGCACAGAGCTAGCCTTCACACGACAGAACGGGCAATGCTTATCCATAACAGACTGCACAGAGCTAGCCTTCACAGAACAGAACAGACCAGGAAGGCTTTACAGCTAGTCTTCACAGAACAGAACAGAACAGAACAGAACAGGAAGGCTATTCCATAACAGATTGCACAGAGCTTGCTTTCACAGAACAGAACAGGAAGGCTGTTCCATAACAGACTGCACAGAGCTAGCCTTCACAGAACAGAACAGGAAGGCTGTTCCATAACAGATTGCACAGAGCTAGCCTTCACGGAACAGAACAGGAAGGCTTTTCCAAAACAGACTGCACAGAGCTAGCCTTCACAGAACAGAACAGGAAGGCTGTTCCATAACAGATTGCACAGAGCTAGCCTTCACAGAACAGAACAGGAAGGCTGTTCCATAACAGATTGCACAGAGCTCTGCTAGAGATTTGTTTGTCTTGGCCAGAAAATACTTCCTAAGTTTTAAGGGGACGTTGTGCATGCTCTCGGGAATGTCCCAGGGGCCTCTGCTCTCTCTATCCAGACAGAGAGAAAGGCATGCTGGGTATTCAAATTATAGCCTGATGTTTTATACCTGTTATAACTGTACTGCAATGAGTTATGCAAACAAATGGACACAATCAACATGAATCTGGAGTCTGGAATCCTTCCAGGAATAGATCAACGTGAGCACACAAACACACCGAACACAGAAATCACAACTAAAGGAGTGCCAGTTATCTGGGAAATCTACAAATAACAATATTACATGTCTTGGAGGGTCAAACACTCCTTCATCTGACCTGATGTAGCGAGACGATCAGGTGATCAGACACAATATTCATGTCCATTGTATTAGTAAATACCCTTCTGTAACAAAAGCCCATCTGGCCAAGGTTTGTGATTTCCATTCCTCTGATGTTTCAAGATATTCAGAGTGACCAACAGGCCTGGAGATGTCCATGGCTATTCCATTGATTGGTTGCTATGTAAACTGCTCAGAGATCTTACCTTGAGATACTTCAACGTTAGGGACCAGATGGTATTTATCACACTATGTAAATTAAAGGACTTGTGCTGATTGCATGTCAAAGAAATAACTAGTTAATAAACCTTGAAGGCATTTATTTGTATGTAGGTAAATGGCTACCTCTCATTTATTTTTTTTTACCTTGAGGCGAGGATCCTTTTTTGAAATTCCTGTTTTGATAAATTCCCAGGCTTTCGGAGTAATTTAGCCATCTAGAGGGGCTGTTGAGGCTTGGTGAGTGTTCCTGACCCTCAGGGACTGACTCAACCACATCTGCATATCCAAGTTCAAATATATATTCAGGATGATTGGTTTCAACATTAAGTTGTTGATCTAACCTCCTGATGGATTTGTTAGAGTGTCCTCCTATCCCTTTTCATTTCATTTCTAAAACTCTGTGACTTTAATCCCCTAAATAAACCCTCTCAAATACATCTTTACTAAATTCATTGATTGAGTTAGCCAAACATACATTCCTGGCCTGATTTCGTAGTCAAAGCATGGAATAAACGTTCCTCAATCCATTTATTTTCCATAAGCATGGATAACGGGGCCTCTATTACTTCGTACGTATCAATTAGGAGGATGGTAGGACTCTGTTACCGGTCAGCCAGCGCTCTGTGAGAATAATGACTACAGACAGGGTCCTATTGGCCCTAATCCTGCAAGAGAAAAACAAGGTGGAAATGATCTGAAGAATTCTAGCCACACTAACAGACACGAAATTGGATCAGACATCTACACATGTCATATTAATCCAAAGTCATTCAGGCAGAGGATTTCCAACGTTTAATGCTTCAGAATGAAATGGCAGTGACTAGTGACCTCCTCTTGTGAATGTTCATTTTTGTTTTATTACGTAAACTCGACACGTCGTTCTAGACTAACGGTGTTAAGGGGCCACCTAAGAACAAGAGGCACCTTTTATGACGACAAAGTAGATCCGGTACGCGGCGTTGCTAAGTACATGATGGATCGGCCATATTGTTTTTATTTGTTGTGCCTCACTAATTACCATCATCATTTGCAAACTACAGACGAGGCGTATTTACAGCATGCTATATGCAAACAATGATGCTAATGAGTTAATACGCCGTGCTAAATGCATGGTTAGTGTTATTACGTACTGTTAGCAACATGCTCAATAGCCTAAACATTAATTGCTACAGTAAGCAGAGGCAGCTCAAATGATTTATAATGTGGCGGAATTGCTGCTAGTTATTTTTGTTGTTGATTGGTATGGTATTACACAAACCGCAGCAATGTTTTGCTGAAATTGTTAGTCAGCACCAATGAATGCAATTAGAATTTAATGGGCTCTTAAAGGGACTGTGGAGGGTGGGGGTGGGGGGGGGGGTGTGGTGGGGGGAGGGTGTATGAAGAAATATAAACGGACAACGCTGCTACACGCTTTGTCTTTTAGAGAGCTGCACATCACGAGTCCCATGTAGAAGGAGACAGATGGAATTACTGAATATAGTGGAAGACATTTCCCCAAAATATTTCCTTTTTTCCAAGAAAATGGTTTTGAACTCTAACTGTGTGTTAGGGTGGACTTTTGGGGCTCCCGAGTGGCGCAGCGGATCTAAGGCACTGCATCTCAGTGCAAAAGGCGTCACTACAGACCCTGGTTCGATTCCAGACCCTGGTTCTCAACCGGCTGGGATTGGGGAGTCCCATAGGGCGGCGAACAAGTGGCCCAGCGTCGTCTGGGTTTGGTCGGAGTAGGCCGTCATTGTAAATAATAATTTGTTCATAATAAATGACTTGACTAGTTAAATAGTTTAAATAAAAAATGGATAAAAACAGTGAGCAGATGAGGGAGACAGTTGGTGACAGTGTGAATGACAGATTATTAAGTTACCGAGAAGGTGAGTGAAGAAGGAAGTGAGGTATGAAGGAAGTGAGTGGACGCGTCATTGACCTTGTAGTTCAGATTCCTGCCAATAACTCAGAATGAAGGAACCACATCATTTTCATCCCAGATAGAATGAAATCATATCAATAATTACACCGTGTGTAAACAGATCCATTTCCAGACAGACCTCTGCCTGCTGTGTGTGTGTGTGTGTGTGTGTGTGTGTGTGTGTGTGTGTGTGTGTGTGTGTGTGTGTGTGTGTGTGTGTGTGTGTGTGTGTGTGCGCGCGTTTGAGGAGAAGAAGTCATTTGCAGGAAGGGAACCTTGAACAAGGTCAGCCTGACTGAGCCTCAACATGCCTGGAGCCAGGAGCCAGGGACAGGAGCCTCACAGCCGACACAAGCCTCCTCTGAGCTGCCTGGCCTCGGGGCACAGTGATCCCACTCCCCCCTCTCTCCTCCCACTGCTCCAGATTCCAGACCAACACCATCCACTCTCCGCAGGGTGGTTAATGCCAGTGCTAACAGTCATCTATTAATACACACACACACACACACAAACACACACACACACACACACACACACACACACACACACACACACACACACACACACACACACACACACACACACACACACACACACACACGCAGGCGCAAACACACACGCCTCACATACACACGCGCACACATACACTCCAGCTGTATAGAATGCAGAGTCTGCGTTGTCCTGTGAAGTCAGGCCTGTTTTGAGTGCTTTAGAAGGTGTTGGTGCAGAAACAGGGCCTGTTTTGAGTGCTTTAGAAGGTGTTGGTGCAGAAACAGGGCCTGTTTTGAGTGCGTTAGAAAGTGTTGGTGCAGAAACAGGGCCTGTTTTGAGTGCTATTGAAGGTGTTGGTGCAGAAACGGGCCTGTTTTGAGTGCTATTGAAGGTGTTGGTGCAGAAACAGGGCCTGTTTTGAGTGCTATTGAAGGTGTTGGTGCAGAAACAGGGCCTGTTTTGAGTGCTATAGAAGGTGTTGGTGCAGAAACAGGGCCTGTTTTGAATGCGTTAGAAGGTGTTGGTGCAGAAACAGGGCCTGTTTTGAGTGCTGTTGAAGGTGTTGGTGCAGAAACAGGGCCTGTTTTGAGTGCTATTGAAGGTGTTGGTGCAGAAACAGGGCCTGTTTTGAGTGCTATTGAAGGTGTTGGTGCAGAAACAGGGCCTGTTTTGAGTGCGTTAGAAAGTGTTGGTGCAGAAACAGGGCCTGTTTTGAGTGCTATTGAAGGTGTTGGTGCAGAAACAGGGCCTGTTTTGAGTGCTATTGAAGGTGTTGGTGCAGAAACAGGGCCTGTTTTGAGTGCTATTGAAGGTGTTGGTGCAGAAACAGGGCCTGTTTTCAGTGGTATAGAAGGTGTTGGTGCAGAAACAGGGCCTGTTTTGAGTGCTATAGAAGGTGTTGGTGCAGAAACAAGGCCTGTTTTGAGTGCTATTGAAGGTGTTGGTGCAGAAACAGGGCCTGTTTTGAGTGCTATAGAAGGTGTTGGTGCAGAAACAGGGCCTGTTTTGAGTGCTATTGAAGGTGTTGGTGCAGAAACAGGGCCTGTTTTGAGTGCTATAGAAGGTGTTGGTGCAGAAACAGGGCCTGTTTTGAGTGCTATAGAAGGTGTTGGTGCAGAAACAGGGCCTGTTTTATCTGCCTCCACATCTCCATATCTCCAGACTCAGCCACTGGTATGAGGTGATTCTCCACATCTCCAGACTCAGCCAGTGGTATGAGATAATTCTCCACATCTCCAGACTCAGCCAGTGGTATGAGGTGAGTCTCCACATCTCCAGACTCAGCCAGTGGTATGAGGTGATTCTCCACATCTCCAGACTCAGCCAGTGGTATGAGGTGAGTCTCCACATCTCCAGACTCAGCCAGTGGTATGAGGTGAGTCTCCACATCTCCAGACTCAGCCAGTGGTATGAGGTGAGTCTCCACATCTCCAGACTCAGCCAGTGGTATGAGGTGAGTCTCCACATCTCCAGACTCAGCCAGTGGTATGAGGTGATTCTCCACATCTCCAGACTCAGCCACTGGTGTGAGGTGAGAATCCCTGGGGACACTCACTCTTAGGAAAAAAGTGTTCTTCAGCTGTCCCCATAGGATACCCCTTTGAAGAACCTTAGTTGGGTTCAGGTAGAACCTTTTGGGGTTCTGTGTAGAACCCTGTCCACAGAGGGTTTTAGATGGAACCCAAACTGATTCTACCGGGAACTTCAAGGGATTTACCTGGAACCAAAAAAAGTGGTTCTCCTTTGAGGACAGCCAAAGAACCCTTTTGGAACCCTTTTTTCCCTTCTAAAAGTGTTAAGGATTGGAGTGGTGGTCCCGTGTGGCTCAGTTGGTAGAGCATGGTGTTTTCAACGCCTGGGTTGTGGGTTCGATTCCCACGGGGGACCAGTATGGAGAAGAAAAAAAATCTGAAATGTATGCATTCACTACTGTAAGTTGCTCTGGATAACAGCGTCTGCTAAATGACGTAAATGTAAGTGAGTGGCCATGCCATGCCACTCTGAGGCCGGGCTTTGGTTTTTATGACTTGTTTGCATAGAGGTTTCACACAATGGACGTGAAGCCAGTGATGGTTATACTTGTACATGAATAGTATTGCATTCAAAATATGCAACGTATGTGCAACGCTCAGGTCAAGACAGGTCAGTTCTGTAGCCACCAAGTAATTATAATTTTAAACTTTAGAGCTGCGTAAGCAATCTAAAGTGTAAATATTAATTAACGTGTGGATTCAGTGCCTTGCCGTCATCATAATGGACATGTGTGCAGATGACACCACTACAAAACCGCGGCAGGAACATTGTAATGTATTTTCTAAGTTGTTTTAATAAATGACTTAATTTTCTCCGATAGTATAAAAAAAAATGGCGTCCTTGTTCAGGATGGATGTCTCTCAGCAAGCTGCTTAGACGATTACAAGACAGACGACACGGTGTTAATCAGGAATCAATATTAACCCATCTACTTACACTGACGTATTTGACGCAGATAGGTTTCAACTAGATTATTTTTTGAATTGCGTTCTCATTAGCATACATTTGAATATAATAGAACGTAAAGAATATATGATTTTGTTGCGTTCGGGGTTTCATCAGATTAATCTGAGAGGGGGTAACGAAGACTAACGACAGGCAGGGCCGGGTTGTCACGGTGACAAACTGGATGAACACCAGCGTGTGTTAGGAGGTTAAGAAGCGCTGGAAAAAGACAGGTGACTTCATCTAAACACTATTAGCGTTGGTTAACTCTGTGTCTCTCAATTAGAGGAGTCATTTTGTATCTCCCCCCCCCCCCCCCCGCCGCCATGCTGATAAATAGCTAACGCCGCCGTATTCAGCAACTGCTTTCTACAAGGGAGGAAAAATATACCTCACTGAAATGGATAGAAACTCACTGAAATGGATTAAAACTCTAAAACTCACTGAAATGGATTAAAACTCACTGAAATGGATTAAAACTCACTGAAATGGATTAAAACTCACTGAAATGGATAAAAACTCACTGAAATGGATTAAAACTCACTGAAATGGATAAAAACTCACTGAAATTGATTAAAACTCACTGAAATGGATTAAAACTCACTGAAATGGATTAAAAACTCACTGAAATGGATTAAAACTCACTGAAATGGATTAAAACTCACTGAAATGGATAAAAACTCACTGAAATGGATTAAAACTCACTGAAATGGATTAAAACTCACTGTAATGGATAAAAACTCACTGAAATGGATAAAAACTCACTGAAATGGTTATCTTACTCCACTGATGTTTTCAAATCTTTAGCCAATTATAATAAAAGTACTAGTCTTTGTGTTATATGTTAGACAGCCATTATATGTGAGTGCAAATGGTTTGCACTGTAATAATACTGTATGGTGTTTTAACACTGAGTGGGAGACCTGCAAATAAAATAAAACATGAAAATCAAAGCCTCCTTTATATTAGATTACAGAGGGGTTTGGGTTAAACCAAGCACACAACACTGTGTTGAATCGACATAATGAACTTAGCAAGCAACCTTAATTAAACAGGCTATATCCCCGTGCATATCCATCTAATGATGTCAGGCACAGCAGCAATTAACCAGCCTTCTATGAAAACAAACAGTGTGGGGGTAAGTCCCATAAATACAGGACAGGCCATAGCTTATTGAAACCCTCCTGAAAAAATACAATTAATTAGCATGTTATGTTTCAGGAAGATGCTGCCTTTAACATTCCACCCCAGAGGACATCATGTGTCTGCCTTAGATTAAAGATGAACTATCGCTTGGTAAAGACTTCATAATGAAAGAGCTGGAGAATACCTCCATATACCCTGCTAATTAGCAGTGGACTTGAACAGAGTGTGCGTTTTTTTGTTGGCCCCCTCTACATTATAACATCCATTATAACTAACCTGTCAGGCGGTTTTAATCAGAACAACCCACTGTGGACCAGCCAAGCCATTTACAAGGACAAGAAGCAGAAAAATACTTTCAATCTTATTATCTGCTTTAACCAACACACAATAAGATATTATTTTTCACAAGAAAGTGTTTGAATTAAATTGTTTGTATATCTTATTTTGCCAATTAAATACATTTTCTTAGAAGACTGTTAGACATATAAAGAAGAATATTTTGTTGCCAGTTTGTGTTTATCCCACAGTTTGAAAACAGGTCTAGTGTATGTGGTTTCTCTTACCAGGCAAAACTGTGCCTCCTTCCAATACAAACACAGACATCTATCAGGTTCCTGGACTATATCAATTTAAAAGGAAATTATGATTTGGGGATTTTGTTACACCCCTGAGGGACACTGTAATCTTACAGTCTCCATTGTTTGAGAACATTTGTCCAAACAGAATGAATTCACTTTAAAAAATATATATATATTTACACACACAGCTCCAAACTGAAACACATTGGCTAAAATTACACAAAATATAATTTTCAAAATGCTTTAAGACTCTCAAAACATTAAATACATGACACAAAATCAACTACATCCATCAAAACATACAACTTGTTATTATCTAAGGAAAAGTTATATCAATCAATAGTTACACAATGTCCCAATAAATACTAACTACAATTATCAATATATATATATATATATATATATATACCGTAACATGGTTAACCTTCTTTTATACTGTATGTCTGGGCCATTTGTTGATAGTATAATTATAGTATGCACCATAAAGGCAAGTAAACATATTATCACAGCATGGGCTGTATTCTTTCATCTGAAATTGATTTGACCGAAGATGACAAATGTCACTCAAGAGCACGAATATCCAGAAAGAAAGGGCTTTATTTGACCTTAGATCAGTTGCCAGTTAAAATGGACAATCTTCCTCTATGGGCCCCTCTACCTCTCCTTGCCCATGCCCTCGGGGCCTCTTACTTGGTCCAGTCTTGCAAACAGAAACTCAGAGGTGACCTATTTTATGCATGAATAAGGACTGATTTTGGATTTGAACAATTGTACAAAGAAGTTTTGCTCAGTTGCGGGAAAGGTTCACATTCATGGGAGTAATTCGTATCAGCCATGACCAAATGTTAAAATGTTGTTTGTCATAATCTTTACCCCCTTTTGAGTCTTTTGTAGTAAGTTATGTTTTCTTTTTTGCAAAAAATGTGCTTAGCATTTGCATTGTGCGTGAAAGCAAGGAGAAATTACTTACAGTTTTGCAAAAAAAGAATACTGTTGCCCTCATTAGGTTAGGATGGAGATGAAGTGGACCCCAGTTTCATTAAAAGTGTCTTAGTAATGAAGAAAAACTGTAATAGTAAACCCAAAGCATCTTGGGAAAACCCCCCATATTAAAAACCCATGAACCTTCACACCATGATGCAACACAAGAAGTACCAGACATGCTCCAAACTCCAGTCTCTGGTCTCCAAAGAGGGGTTGTCGTTGTCCTCCTCAGGAACTAGGATGTCTCCAATGAGGGTTTGTCTTTGTCCTCCTCAGGAACTAGGATGTCTCCAATGAGGGGTTGTCGTTGTCCTCCTCAGGAACTAGGGTGTCTCCAAAGAGGGGTTGTCTTTGTCCTCCTCAGGAACTTGGGTGTCTCCAAAGAGGGGTTGTCTTTGTCCTCCTCAGGAACTTGGGTGTCTCCAAAGAGGGGTTGTCTTTGTCCTCCTCAAGAACTAGGATGTCTCCAAAGAGGGGTTGTCATTGTCCTCCTCAGGAACTAGGATGTCTCAAAAGAGGTGTTGTCGTTGTCCTCCTCAGGAACTAGGATGTCTCCAAAGAGGCGTTGTCGTTGTCCTCCTCAGGAACTAGGGTGTCTCCAAAGAGGGGTTGTCTTTGTCCTCCTCAGGAACTTGGGTGTCTCCAAAGAGGGTTTGTCTTTGTCCTCCTCAGGAACTTGGGGTCTTGTTTACCGGCTCTGTTTACTCTATGTCAAGGTTATTTGTGTCTGGGTGGAAGTGGTTGTTGCGAGGGGGCGGTCATTAGTCTAGCACGCTAAATTCCTTACGGGAGTTAGCGGCATTCTGAGGACGCCACTAACGCTAGCTAATTGGAGACGTTTTACAAGGGAAGCACTTATCACTTTGCTTATTAAAAATGCTTATTGGAAGCAATAAAACACACATTATGGTGGAGGGGAAATTAATCTAGTGTATTGCCCAGGAACATAATGCAATTGTAATATGTGCCATGTTCCCTCGTAATGACTGCTGTTCAGTTTATTAGCCCTGATGACAGAGGGGCCGTGGCAGGAACCGCTTATTGTTTGACACAGGTTGATGGATGTACAGTGTAAGTCAGTGTTCGAGCACATGCATGGTATGTTTAAGCAATAAGGCACGAGGGGGGTGTGTGGTATATGGCCAATATACCACGGCTAATGGATGTTCTTAAGCAAGACGCAACGTGGAGTGCCTGGATACAGCCCTTAGCCGTGGTATATTGGCCATATACCACAAACCCCAGAGGTGCCTTATTGCTATTACAAAGTGGATTCCCAACGTAATTAAAGCAGTAAAAATACTTGTTTTGTCGTACCTGTGCAACACGGTCTGATATACCACGGCTGTCAGCCAATCAGCATTTAGGGCTTGAACCACCCAGTTTTATAATGTGAAGTAACTGGTCCAGGTTTGCGTCAACGTGTGATAAACATATACATCTTCTATCCCTATCTCCCCCTTCTTCTTCTTCATTTGCCTGAAGTGAGGAAACCCTGATACGTGCAGTACATACCTTTCAGCTGAGCTTATTATGCTGACTGGAGGAGGAGGCCAGAGAGAGAGAGAGAGAGAGAGAGAGAGAGAGAGAGAGAGAGAGAGAGAGAGAGAGAGAGAGAGAGAGAGAGAGAGAGAGAGAGAGAGAGAGAGAGAGAGAGAGAGAGAGAGAGAGATGTGTGAGAGAGAGAGAGAGACATGTGAGAGAGAGAGAGAGACATGTGTGTGTGAGAGAGAGAGAGACGTGTGAGAGAGAGAGAGAGACATGTGAGAGAGAGAGAGACATGTGTGAGAGAGAGAGAGAGATATGTGTGAGAGAGAGAGAGAGACATGTGAGAGAGAGAGAGAGACATGTGTGTGAGAGAGAGAGACGTGTGAGAGAGAGAGAGACGTGAGAGAGAGAGAGACGTGTGAGAGAGAGAGAGAGAGACATGTGAGAGAGAGAGAGACATGTGTGAGAGAGAGAGAGAGATGTGTGTGAGAGAGAGAGAGAGACATGTGAGAGAGAGAGAGAGACATGTGTGTGAGAGAGAGAGAGACGTGTGAGAGAGAGAGAGAGAGACATGTGAGAGAGAGAGAGACATGTGCGAGAGAGAGAGAGAGATATGTGTGTGAGAGAGAGAGAGACATGTGTGAGTGAGAGAGAGAGAGACATGTGAGAGCAGCACACAGCCATTTACCGGTTCAACACCAAACTCTTTAAATTGATTACCACACCAGGATCAAGGTGTGTCACATTAGGGCAACCAAGATTGATATCTAATTGTGGGGGTTTGGGAGTGGTATGAAGGGTTCAGGAACACTTCTGTGTTTATTGATCTGCAGTGGTGTGAAGGGTTCAGGAACACTTCTGTGTTTATTGATCCGCAGTGGTATGAAGGGTTCAGGAACACTTCTGTGTTTATTGATCTGCAGTGGTGTGAAGGGTTCAGAAACACTTCTGTGTTTATTGATCCGCAGTGGTATGAAGGGTTCAGGAACACTTCTGTGTTTATTGATCCGCAGTGGTATGAAGGGTTAAGGAACGCCACTGAACACCAGGCCTTTCTTTGTTGTCTGATGGGGCGAGGGGGGTTCTTACCAAGTTTTGCACCAATGTATTTGTGATCCAATTTATAGCTTTTTTGCAATCAAGCAATGCAATCCAATTTTGTCTTTCATTGGAGGAACTGATTAAAATGTGGAGGAAAACATGATTATTCCCTAATGAGAAGTCTTCCAGTCTTGTTCAGTTATGAACAAGTCAAATGTTGAAACCAACCTGCCTAGTTATTGAACTAATTCTACTGCCAGTCCTATTCTTATCCCTACTGCCAGTCCTATTCTTACTCCTACTGCCAGTCCTATTCTGACTCCTACTGCCAGTCCTATTCTTACTCCAACTGCTAGTCCTATTCTTACTCCTACTGCCAGTACTATTCTTAATCCTACTGCCAGTCCTATTCTTACTCCAACTGCTAGTCCTATTCTTACTCCTACTGCCAGTCCTATTCTTAATCCTACTGCCAGTCCTATTCTTACTCCTACTGCCAGTCCTATTCTAATCCCTACTGCCAGTCCTATTCTTACTCCTACTGCCAATCCTATTCTTACTCCTACTGCCAGTCCTATTCTAATCCCTACTGCCAGTCCTATTCTTACTCCTACTGCCAGTCCTATTCTTACTCCAACTGCTAGTCCTATTCTTACTCCTACTGCCAGTCCTATTCTTAATCCTACTGCCAGTCCTATTCTTACTCCTACTGCCAGTCCTATTCTTACTCCAACTGCTAGTCCTATTCTTACTCCAACTGCCAGTCCTATTCTTACTCCTACTGCTAGTCCTATTCTTACTCCTACTGCCAGTCCTATTCTTACTCCTACTGCCAGTCCTATTCTTACTCCTACTGCCAGTCCAATTCTTACTCCTACTGCCAGTCCTATTCTTACTCCTACTGCCAGTCCTATTCTTATTCCTACTGCTAGCCCTATTCTGTAAATAATGGTTATATTATAAATCACCTCATCGTAACCAGAATAATATTTATATTTGATTAAAATCTTGACTTTAGAAAGGGTTGAGTTTCTTTGTGCTGAGAAAAACTGTTCTGAGAAGCTTACATTAGAATCTGATTAGGTGTTTCCTCAACTGAGGGGAATATATAGTCACCCCCAGCCCTCTCCTCCCTTCCCCCATCCGGACCGGCCTAATCAGAAACAGTTGTGACAAAGGCAATACGGTGAGACTGAGGTGACAGCTGAATATCGGGTAGTTCTGGCTGGCTCTACATGTACACACTAGGAACAGTCTGGGTTGAAGGTCTCCCCCATTCTTGTGTAATATAATGACATGGTTGTTTGATTGTCAGTGTGATAAACATGAGAGCATAGATGTTCCATTTATCAAATTACCAAGTTAGCAAGGGTTGACAGAGACCCCAATTCACCACCTAATGAATGACAGCTTTGAGAGGACAGAGGCATAACCAGGCAGCAGTGGGGGAAAGGAAGGACTCATTGAGAGGATAGACAGGCCACGCGGGCTGAGTCCAAACCAGGCATCAGAGGGGGAAGGAAGGACTTATTGAGAGGACAGAAAGGCCAGGCGGGCTGAGTCCAAACCAGGCATCAGTGGGGGAAGGGAGGACTCATATGTCATCATAATTTTTTTTCCAAACCATGTGTCCGGAGAGCTTAGGAAATGTAAAGCGATGTCTGCTTTTTGCCTGCATCAGAATGGCATTGAAATGGCTGAATGACTACGAGATAGAATTGATGATAAGGTGCTGCCAGGACCAGAGAAGACCAGGACCAGAGAAGACCAGGACCAGAGTAGAACAGAGTAGACCAATACCAGAGTAGACCAGGACCAGAGTAGACCAGGACCAGAGTAGACCAGGACCAGAGAAGACCAGGACCAGAGAAGACCAGGACCAGAGAAGACCAGAGTAGACCAATACCAGAGTAGACCAGGACCAGAGTAGACCAATCTCTCCCAGATAAACCTATCAGTATTATAGTAGCTAATCTACTGTAGGTCTCTCCCAGATAAACCTATCAGTATTATAGTAGCTAACCTACTGTAGGTCTCTCCCAGATAAACCTATCAGTATTATAGTAGCTAACCTACTGTAGGTCTCTCCCAGATAAACCTATCAGTATTATAGTAGCTAACCTACTGTAGGTCTCTCCCAGATAAACCTATCAGTATTATAGTAGCTAACCTACTGTAGGTCTCTCCCAGATAAACCTATCAGTATTATAGTAGCTAACCTACTGTAGGTCTCTCCCAGACAAACCTATCAGTATTATAGTAGCTAATCTACTGTAGGTCTCTCCCAGACAAACCTATCAGTATTATAGTAGCTAACCTGCTGTAGGTCTCTCCCAGATAAACCTATCAGTATTATAGTAGCTAACCTACTGTAGGTCTCTCCCAGATAAACCTATCAGTATTATAGTAGCTAACCTACTGTAGGTCTCTCCCAGATAAACCTAACAGTATTATAGTAGCTAACCTACTGTAGGTCTCTCCCAGATAAACCTATCAGTATTATAGTAGCTAACCTACTGTAGGTCTCTCCCAGATAAACCTATCAGTATTATAGTAGCTAACCTGCTGTAGGTCTCTCCCAGATAAACCTATCAGTATTATAGTAGCTAACCTACTGTAGGTCTCTCCCAGATAAACCTATCAGTATTATAGTAGCTAACCTACTGTAGGTCTCTCCCAGATAAACCTATCAGTATTATAGTAGCTAACCTACTGTAGGTCTCTCCCAGATAAACCTATCAGTATTATAGTAGCTAACCTACTGTAGGTCTCTCCCAGACAAACCTAACAGTATTATAGTAGCTAACCTACTGTAGGTCTCTCCCAGATAAACCTATCAGTATTATAGTAGCTAATCTACTGTAGGTCTCTCCCAGACAAACCTATCAGTATTATAGTAGCTAATCTACTGTAGGTCTCTCCCAGATAAACCTATCAGTATTATAGTAGTTAACCTACTGTAGGTCTCTCCCAGATAAACCTATCAGTATTATAGTAGCTAATCTACTGTAGGTCTCTATATCTAAAATATTATATAGAGTGTTAATCCTGTAACAAATCGAATAATATTATATAGAGTGTTAATCAGGGTTGCCCTTTATCGCCTATGATAATCCTATAAAGTGAATATTATGTATGGGTCAGTCTGGATCGTTTGTGAGACTGGTGAAAGGATCAATAATCACAGAAGCTCTTACCCACAGTAGAGTCTACTGCCAGTCACAAATCTGACTGCGTGACTGAAGCAATCCCATTTGAAATGTTGGGAACATCAACAAATAAACAAGGCATTTTACAATCATCATAGGGGCTGTGTGTTTTTTCTGGTCCTGCTGTTCTGCTGATTGGGGCGTAATACTGCCATCACAGCACCATTAAAATAGGGTTCTCAGACCGCTGGTTAATATAATTCACAGCTGGAATGGGAAGTGTGTCATTATAAGATCGTATATCATTCCGGTGCGAGAGTCTTGACAGTTCTCAAAACGTCAGATACTTCAATTAAACCATTTCCTTGTCCGTTGTGGTTCCACGTAAGTCGGCAGCGATCCTTCAGGTGGCGCCCGACAGACAGGGGAAGTTACTGGGAAATGATTCGGTACAGGCAAAGTTTAATCATTGTATTAGATGGGCTGAGTGCTTGAAGATATTCTCCGATACAGCATGTGTCTATCCCAGCTGTCCTGGCTGCCTGTAAAGGCCTGGATGCTTCATGGTAAATAGATCGCTGGCGTTGTTCTAGGCTATACGTCCTACCCGCTATGAATAAATATGATCTGTGGAGACAACAGTGGATAGAAGAGGTTAACTCACAGAAATTAGATTTGTATTCTGCACAACGTGCCTGAGCAATTTCACCATAACATTGCAAAGTGGTCACTTATATCACTGCAATATCTGTTTTTATTACTTTCAAAGTAAAATGGCCTCTTGATCCATATTTATTACCAGTTGAGTCATCCACCCGTATAACATGAGATGGCATGTACATAGTGGTTGGTCCATTTCCCCTGCAGCAAATCCAATAGATTCACATTGTGAATGTTTATCTAATACTGTTTATTAGATTGTTAGACTACAGAAGAAAAACAACGCATCACATATAAATACCAGGTATGTCTATATCCCCTTTACATAGTTACCCCTACATATACAGGACATCATTGACAAGAACACTAGCTTATCATTAAGTTAATGAATAGAGAACAGACTATAGACCACTAGGTTATCATTAAGTCTATAGAGCAGTAGGTTATCATTAAGTCTATAGACCAGTATGTTATCATTATGTCTATAGACCACTAGCTTATCATTAAGTTAATGAATAGAGAACAGACTATAGACCACTAGGTTATCATTAAGTCTATAGACCAGTATGTTATCATTAAGTCTACAGACCACTAGGTTATCATTAAGTCTATAGACCAGTAGGTTATTATTAAGTCTATAAATCACTAGGTTATCATTAAGTCTATAGACCACTAGGTTATCATTAAGTTAATGAATAGAGAACAGACTATAGACCACTAGGTTATCATTAAGTCTATAGACCAGTAGGTTATCATTATGTCTATAGACCAGTATGTTATCATTATGTCTATAGACCAGTAGGTTATCATTAAGTCTATAGACCACTAGGTTATCATTAAGTTAATGAATAGAGAACAGACGATAGACCAGTAGGTTATCATTATGTCTATAGACCAGTAGGTTATCATTATGTCTATAGACCAGTATGTTATCATTATGTCTATAGACCAGTAGGTTATTATTAAGTCTATAAATCACTAGGTTATCATTAAGTCTATAGAACACTAGCTTATCATTAAGTTAATGAATAGAGAACAGACTATAGACCAGTAGGTTATCATTAAGTCTATAGACCAGTAGGTTATTATTAAGTCTATAGACCAGTAGGTTATCATTAAGTTAATGAATAGAGAACAGTCTATAGACCACTAGGTTATCATTAAGTCTATAGACCAGTAGGTTATCATTAAGTCTATAGACCAGTAGGTTATCATTAAGTCTATATATCACTAGGTTATCATTAAGTCTATAGACCAGTAGGTTATCATTAAGTTAATAATTAGAGAACAGACTATAGACCAGTAGGTTATCATTAAGTTAATGAATAGAGAACAGACTATAGACCAGTAGGTTATCATTAAGTCTATAGATCACCAGGTTATCATTAAGTCTATAGACCACTAGGTTATCATTAAGTTAATGAATAGAGAACAGACTATAGCCCAGTAGGTTATCATTAAGTCTATATATCACTAGGTTATCATTAAGTCTATAGACCACTAGGTTATCATTAAGTCTATAGATCACCAGGTTATCATTAAGTCTATAGACCACTAGGTTATCATTAAGTTAATGAATAGAGAACAGTCTATAGCCCAGTAGGTTATCATTAAGTCTATAGATCACCAGGTTATCATTAAGTCTATAGATCACTAGGTTATCATTAAGTCTATAAATCACTAGGTTATCATTAAGTCTATAGACCACTAGGTTATCATTAAGTCTATAGATCACCAGGTTATCATTAAGTCTATAGACCACCAGGTTATCATTAAGTTATTAGAGCATACTACAGCCTTAGCTTCCATCACAGTGATACCACCCAAGCATTTAGGCCATCGTTCCTATGAGGCTGCTCTTGGAGAAACACCACAACCTCCCACAAGACCTTTAGCCATACTAAATCTGCATTTTCCCTGCATCCTGTATTCCATCTGGTTTTCTCAGGCTTTCTAGGTCAGACGTCTTAAATAGTGGGTTACTTTTTTTTCTGCGGCATCTAGACTCTCAGGTATTTACAGGGAAACCTGGAGTGTATCAGGACTGCTCTGTGATCATAGAAAACATGTTCCACTGGGGACTGTACCCACATGGGGCAGACATACACAGAATGAAGTGGACAATATATATATATATATCTGTTCTTTCTTTCCCTGTTTCTGCTACATGGGATATGACTGCTGTTGCCCTGCTTCTGCTACATGGGATATGACTGTTGTTGTCCCTTTTTTTGCTACACGGGATATGTCTGTTGTTGCCCAGATTTTAATGAATCGGTTGTCTCTCTCACCACACACACACACACACACTCACACACTCACACACTCCCACATACACAGCAGCAGCAGCAATTACAACATTTGGCATTGATGAGGCTCATTGTTGCCATTCCCGTGGAGGCCAGGCCTAGCGTGGGTGTGGAAACTAAATGACCCTCTACCCTCAGTTGTAGGCTCTCCCAAGGGGGCCAGGTTGCCCTGTGAGTAAGCTTGTACCATGACTGCCCTTGACATACCTTCTCTGCAGACCCGGGAACGCCAGGTTGGACGCCAGGTCTTTGCCAGCCCTGTGAATGGAGTGCTGTGTGCCAGATGCTACCAGCTGCGCTAGAGGCTTCACAACGGCGGACACCTGTCCTCTCGGAGCCGGGCTCCAGAAGCCATAAGCAGTGGCCCTAAAGAGCCGTCAGCAGGAAATGAGGCAGCAACCTCGAAGTGAAAGGCCTTGTGTGGCCCTCGCTGAGAACCCTTAATGAGGCAACAACCTCGCTGCCAAGCCACGTTTAGAGACACAGCCACGTTTCCTTTATCATCATTTACCTCAGCATGTTTCTGGCCTGAGGACATTTCCACAACACTTTTGTCATGTATTCGGCCTGTGTCATTTGGAACTGGTGACATCTGAGAGTCTAGATGCCGCATCTGACTTTGGTCAAGAACATGCAAGACTAATTCGGTCAATGATTAGGAACAAATGTGTTTTGCAAAACTGTAATCTGCACTATAATTTGTGATGATACCATATCCCAAAAAGTATAGTATCCATATTTGAAAAGCTTCAGGGATAAAGAACCGTGGTCCAGGAGGTTCCCATAGCTAGTCCTTGTAAAGCACACAGCAGATCGTTTTGATCTGAGCTTTCTGTTTTCTAGTCACGTTTATTATCAACAATTTCAGAACAATACCCCAATTTTCACTACTCTCAGATCTACACGCTGTGAAAATCTTTGTTCAATTACCTTCGTCTTATGATGCGATATCAAAAAAGTCATTATAGAAAAGGTCCTTATGGGAATATGGTTAATATGAACCACAATTCGTGTCATTGACCCATGTTATTTGTGTATGAAACGTGAGACGTGAATTACAGCCAAGCTCTGTGGCTTCCCCCTAGTGGGCTACAAGGGACTACCTGGAAAGCACGGATTTGCATCTGGCCATTGTGTGGAGCAAACTTTTCTAGAAAATTCTTGAGCAATAAATTACCACCATGTTGTTTTCTTTCTTCTTCTAGTTTTCTACTTTGATTTTTATTATTTTTTACATTTTAAAATCTTTAAGTTACAGTTGTGTCTAAAATGTAAATGTTTTGAAGATGTAGGACACCCTGGATACATCCTGTTTTGGGGTTTTGAGTCTGTCTGTACTGACGCCTGTTGGGGGTCATTTTACAGGGTGAACAGAATAGAGATGAAGGGAAGACACAGTTTTGCTATCTTCCCCAGTCTGAGGATGGTATGATAGTATGTTAACAGGTGTATATACCTTTACTGATTAGTAATGGGACATTATTCCCTGGCCTGTTGAATAGAGAAGTGTGATTTGTTTTCACTGCAGGGGGGGTGGAGCAGGGACTGAGGATCATGGGAGATGAAAAGGACAAGCCTACGGTGAGGAGTCAGGATGGGTGGCTGTTCCTCTTCCTGTTTCACCATGGAGCTGGCTCCTTCAGATCCGTCTGGACCGCAAACCTTCCCTCGACTCAGTGGGCTTCACAACTTCATATAAGGAAATATCAGGGCCTGTTGAGATCTGTGGAAAGTACAAAGTTCAGGCCGTATCCTGCTTTTAAATAGCTTTTTTATGTTGAAAATACATGTGTCCATAGTGAGAGCATGTTCCTGTATACCAGAGTATGACGTGACTGGTTTCTATTATAAATGCTTTAAATTAAAACAAAAATGGGCCTTAAATAGTCTTGCTTTGTCCCAATAAAAATGTTGGCACTTAAAAACAATGGGTGTGATACCTTCCCCCTCTGGACAGGAGAGATAAATCTAGTTATATTGTGGTATTCTTTCCTCTCAGGACAGGAGAGATAAATCTAGTTATATTGTGGTATTCTTTCCTCTCAGGACAGGAGAGATAAATTTAGTTATATTGTGGTATTCTTTCCCCTCAGGACAGGAGAGATAAATCTAGTTATATTGTGGTATTCTTTCCTCTCAGGACAGGAGAGATAAATCTAGTTATATTGTGGTATTCTTTCCCCTCAGGACAGGAGAGATAAATCTAGTTATATTGTGGTATTCTTTCCTCTCAGGACAGGAGAGATAAATCTAGTTATATTGTGGTATTCTTTCCTCTCAGGACAGGAGAGATAAATCTAGTTATATTGTGGTATTCTTTCCCCTCAGGACAGGAGAGATAAATCTAGTTATATTGTGGTATTCTTTCCTCTCAGGACAGGAGAGATAAATCTAGTTATATTGTGGTATTCTTTCCTCTCAGGACAGGAGAGATAAATCTAGTTATATTGTAGTATTCTTTCCCCTCAGGACAGGAGAGATAAATCTAGTTATATTGTGGTATTCTTTCCCCTCAGGAGAGAGATATCTAGTTATATTGTAGTATTCTTTCCCCTCAGGACAGGAGAGATGCATCTAGTCATACGCTGTGCATATGTGTCCTATTTGTCCCCTTTGTGCCGTTTCAGATCTGTGTTGGTTGAATCGTAAAGGTGTCAGAAATGGCCTTTTGCAGGGTGACACATTGCCAAATCAAATGTGCGAGTGTTGCTGTAATGGATGATAACAGATGAATGGACAGACAGAACCAGACTCGGGTCTGGCGGAGCTGTTTAACCCTCAGGTAACACTGTTTGTGTATCACTTGTTGGGTGAGAGACATTGGCTTGCTTCCCAAAAAGGCACCCCGGTACCTATGTACCCCTGGTCAAAAGTAGTGCACCAGATAGGGAAAAGGGTACCATTGTAGACACACACATGGTGATTGATGTGCAGAGACTTACGCCATTAACGCAACAGCAGAACCTGTGGTCCAACTTCTTTAAGAGGATCTGGTTAAACGTTGCTTTTCTATCCACCTCTTGACAACATCCCAGCCGTAGACTAGCAATAGCAATCCTCCTGTGGCAGGGTTTAATTATCGGCCCTGGCGATACCATCAGTAAGTGTGTAATTATGTGTCAGTTTGGCTGGTTGGTATGAAGAGTGGAACCAGTGAGATGATGATTGTTGAAAGTGTAGACTGATATTTAAACTATTCAAAATGTGTAAGTGTCAGTGTCATTAAACAGAGAGGGTCTGACCCCGGCTGTCAGATATACCTCCACTATGCAGATATTCTTTTTATCTCTCTATCTCTCTCTCTCTCTCTCTCTCTCTCTCTCTCTCTCCCTTTCCCTTTCCCTCCCTCTCTCACTCTACTTCACTCCCTCCCTCTCTCGCTCTCCTTCCCTCCCTCCCTCTCTCACTCTCCCTCACTCCCTCAATCTTCTTCATTTCCTCCCTCTCTCGCTCTCCCTCCCTCCCTCTCTCGCTCTCCTTCCCTCCCTCCCTCTCTCCTCTCACTGTCTGATAGGAGACAGAGCAGGAAGTGTGAGAAGCTCTGTGTGAATCCTGTTGCTCTGTTCAACACCCATTTCCTGTGTCGTCTACAGACACATTTATGCGGTTCTCCTGCCTGCCGGCAGGCTCAATATAGATTTACTTCACCACAAAGAAAACAGACATATTTTTTTAATTCCAGAAAAAAAGTAAAAAAATGGAAATACAAATGAATTTGTTAGAAATAGACAGATAATGTTATCATTCTCATTGATGTGTATCACAATAATTTGTTCTTAACTGACTTGTCTAAGTTAAATAAAGTTTCAATCATTTGTAAAAAAATAAAAAAAGTGTTTCATGTGATGTGTATTTAATGACAGAGTAATGAATGGTGAACATTTTCCATTCTAGAATCTATACAATGACATCATATTAGAACAGCATGTGCTGGCTTAAGTCTTCAGAGGCCTTTATCATCAGCTGGTTAGAGGAGCTTGCATTCAGCCTCACAGCCAAACCGTATTGGGCTCCATTAACACAGTAAGAAACACCTTTTTGACATGATGAAATGTAATATTATCTTCTCCTTTGCTTTCCAGCTCTCTTCAATTTACCAGGACAAGCACCTTAAGCTCCGGCACCATGTCGACACCAAACGCCTTGGAAGGCATGGCAGGGGGTTGCCGGTAGGTTGGGGGTAGAGGGTGGGGGAGGTAAGGGGGGTTGGTAGCGGGTGTTCCTGTGGATTGTAAGATGTGTTGGTGTCCCAAGGACAAGTAGGGAATATCCATATTGTAATGAAAGGTGTGTATTAATTGTAGCTACACCTCTTTGCTTGAAAGTAATGAGTGGGGAACATGGGGGGGGGTTCTCTAAGGATTAATTTGTAGTAAACAGAGAGAGGGGAAATGTATTTTATTTTACATAACCAAACTTTAGAGGTGGCCCCCTCTTTGGAAAATAAAGTCTATATATATTGTTTTATGTGTTGCAAACATTGACATTACAATTTTAACAATATGTACAGACAGTAAACTACAACCAGGAAATGAATAACAATACGTACAGACAGTAAACTACAACCAGGAAATGAATAACAATATGTACAGACAGTAAACTACAACCAGGAAATGAATAACAATATGTACAGACAGTAAACTACAACCAGGAAATGAATAACAATATGTACAGACAGTAAACTACAACCAGGAAATGAATAACAATATGTACAGACAGTAAACTACAACCAGGAAATGAATAACAATACGTACAGACAGTAAACTACAACCAGGAAATGAATAACAATACGTACAGACAGTAAACTACAACCAGGAAATGAATAACAATATGTACAGACAGTAAACTACATCCAGGAAATGAATAACAATACGTACAGACAGTAAACTACATCCAGGAAATGAATAACAATATGTACAGACAGTAAACTACAACCAGGAAATGAATAACAATACGTACAGACAGTAAACTACAACCAGGAAATGAATAACAATATGTACAGACAGTAAACTACAACCAGGAAATGAAAAACAATACGTACAGACAGTAAACTACAACCAGGAAATGAATAACAATTAGTACAGACAGTACACTACTACCAGGAAATGAATAAAAATATGTGTGGTGTCTCTGAGACCTCCGCTGCCCTGAAACATCTTCATCATGACACACTGGAGCTCTCAGCTTCAATTAAAGTCGAGTATTTGCCCATGTGAATTAGATAATATAGACATTTGACATATAAAGACAATTACATTCAGACTGGATGGTCTGGTCCATAGACATCAGTGATTTCTACAGTTTATTGTATATCACTGTATATCACCCTATAACAGTGATTTCTACAGTGTATTGTACATTACTGTATATCTTTCTATAGCAGTGATTTCTACAGTTTATTGTACATTACTGTATATTCCCCTATAACAGTGTCTTGTATAGTACTGTATATTCCACTATAGCAGTGATTTCTACAGTGTATTGTACATTACTGTTTAACTCCCTGTAACAGGGATTTCTACAGTGTATTGTATAGTACTGTTTAACTCCCTCTAACAGGGATTTCTACAGTCTATTGTACATTACTGTATAACTCCCTGTAACTGTGAAATATTAGACAATTTACCCAGAGTACGTCCCCCTAATGACGTTCATCTAAATTAGATCAGTTGCAACAGTTCGTACATTAAAGGACAGGCATAAATATTACATGCATTAGAAAAACAAAGAGCATTGCATAACTCTATTTCATTTATAAATCAAATCAAATTACATTTTATTTGTCACATACACATGGTTAGCAGATGTTAAAAATTGCGAGTGTAGCGAAATGCTTGTGCTTCTAGTTCCGACCATGCAGTAATATCTAACAAGTTTCACAACAACTACCTTATACACACACAAGTGTCAATTTGTAAGTCGCTCTGGATAAGAGCGTCTGCTAAATGACGTAAATGTAAATGTAAAATGTAAAGGAATGAATAAGAACCTGTACATAAAAATATATGAATGAGTGATGGCCGAACGGCATAGGCAAGATGCAGTAGATGGTATAGAGCACAGTATATACATATTAGATGAGTCATTTAGGGTATGTAAACATTATATAAAGTGGCATTGTTTAAAGTGGCTAGTGATACATTTATTACATCAATTTATCCATTATTAAAGTGGCTGGAGTTGAGTCAGTATGTTGGCAGCAGCCCTTCAGTGTTAGTGATGGCTGTTTAACAGTCTGATGGCCTTGAGATAGAAGCTGTTTTTCAGTCTCTTGGTCCCAGCTTTGATGCACCTGTACTGACCTCGCCTTCTGGATGGTAGCGGGGTGAACAGGCAGTGGCTAGGGTGGTTGTTGTCCTTGATGATCATTTTGGCCTTCCTGTGACATCGGGTGGTGTAGGTGTCCTGGAGGGCAGGTAGTTTGCCCCCGGTGATGCGTTGTGCAGACCTCACTACCTTCTGGAGAGCCTTCCGGTTATGGGCGGAGCAGTTGCCGTACCAGGCTGTGATACAGCCCGACAGGATGCTCTCGATTGTACATCTGTAAAAGTTTGTGAGTGTTTTTGGTGACAAGCCAAATTTCTTCAGCCTCCTGAGGTTGAAGAGGTGCTGCTCCTTCTTCACCACGCTGTCTGTGTGGGTGGACCATTTCACTTTGTCCGTGATGTGTACGCCGAGGAACTTAAAACTTCCCACCTCCTCCACTACTGTCCCGTCGATGTGGATAGGGGGCTGCTCCCTCTGCTGTTTCCTGAAGTCCACGATCATCTCCTTTGTTTTGTTGACATTGAGTAGTGAGGTTATTTTCCTGACACCACACTCCGAGGGCCCTCACCTCCTCCCTGTAGGCCATCTCGTTGTTGTTGGTAATCAAGCCTACCACTGTAGTGTCGTCTGCTAACTTAATGATTGAGTTGGAGGCGTGCATGGCCACGCAGTCAGGGGTGAACAGGGAGTTCAGGAGAGGGCTAAGAACGCACCCTTGTGGGGCCCCAGTGTTGAGGATCAGTGGGGTGGAGATGTTGTTACCTACCCTCACCACCTGGGGGCGGCCCGTCAAGAAGTCCAGAAGACCAGGGTACAAAGATTGTCTTAGGGCCATTTTTGACCCAGCAGTTATAAAATCATTTACACACCACAAAGACACACACACACACACACACACACACACTGTGAAATTGAGATTGTGTGCTACTGACTGAACTCAAACAAAACTAAAACTTTCTTGCTTCTCCCCTCCACGACCCCACACATGACTCTAGTCCTCCACGACCCCACACATGACTCTAGTCCTCCACGACCCCACACATGACTCTAGTCCTCCACGACCCCACACATGACTCTAGTCCTCCACGACCCCACACATGACTCTAGTCCTCCACAACCCCACACATGACTCTAGTCCTCCACGACCCCACACATGACTCTAGTCCTCCACGACCCCACACATGACTCTAGTCCTCCACGACCCCACACATGACTCTAGTCCTCCACGACCCCACACATGACTCTAGTCCTCCACGACCCCACACATGACTCTAGTCCTCCACGACCCCACACATGACTCTAGTCCTCCACGACCCCACACATGACTCTAGTCCTCCACGACCCCACACATGACTCTAGTCCTCCACGACCCCACACATGACTCTAGTCCTCCACGACCCCACACATGACTCTAGTCCTCCACGACCCCACACATGACTCTAGTCCTCCACGACCCCACACATGACTCTAGTACACAGACAAAATAAACAACATTTCAGACAAAATAAACATTTCTTGAAAGCATTGTTTACTAATGGGGAATGCAGTCAGAGGCTATAAAGGTGTTGCAGATGACAGTCCCCCAAGTTCTCTCTTTGCTGAAGCCAGGAGTACACTATTCAGTGCCCAACAGGTCGTAGATCTGATTTATTCAGATGTCCAGGAGGAATAAGAGAACAATGATTTAGAAGAGGAGGAGGTATCTGAAGAAGAAGATGGGGAATAATATAACCCAGAGCACAATGCATCATCTTCAGATGCAGAAGAAATCCCCCAAGCTAAAAGAGAGACATTTTTGTCAAAGAAAAGCAAAATAACATGCTCCTTGTCACCATATGACAACCAGGGCAGGATGGCAGCACAACATGTCATAAGGATGACCCCAGTGGCCAAAAGACATGCAGTTTCCCATGCCCAGGACATCCCCTCAACATTCTATATGTCCATCACACAAGCCATCGAAAAAAATGATCCTGGAGATGACAAATTTGGAGGGTTTCCATAAATATGGAGACAACTGGAAAAGGATGGATGAGATTGACCTGCGTGTCTACATAGGGCTGCTAATCTTAGCGGGTGTGTATAGGTCCCGAGGCGAGGCTACATGTAGTCTCTGGGATGCAGAGAGTGGAAGGGGGATTTTCCGTGCCACGATGCCACCAAAAGTCTTTCACGCTTTCTCAAGAATGCTATTTGATAACCGTGAGTCAAGACCTGCAGGACGTGTGAGAGACAAACTGGCGGCCATAAGAGAGGTCTGGGAGAAATGGGTGGAGAGTCTGCCATACCTCTACACCCCTGAGCCTGAAGTAACAGCGGATGAGCAACTGGTTTCATTCAGAGGTGCATTTTTATTTTCATATCTGTAATGTAAGTGATTTTCACTGTTCATTTTATTATGTATTGCTGTACTATCATTGATTGATGTGATTTTTTTCTGTGACACTGATACTAATTACTGATAGTAATCTCTTTTGTCAAATGGTCGCTGTCCTTCCGGCAGTATATGCCCAGCAAGCCAGCAAAGTGTGGCATCAAGATATAGGTGGCCTGTGACGCACAATCCAGCTACGCTTCGAAGATGCAAGTCTACACAGGGAAGCCGACCAGTGGAGTCCCAGAGAAAAACCAGCCATTATCCTGGACTACAACCACAACAAAGGAGGTGTGGACAACTTGGACAAGGTGATTGGAACTTACAGCTGCAGGAGGATGACTGCCCGCTGGCCCCTGGTCATCTTCCATAACATCATTGATGTGTCCTCATACAATGCCTTTGTGATATGGAACAAGATCAACCCTACCTGGATGCCTGATAAGTGGAACAAGAGGAGGGGGATCCTGGAGCAGCTGGGAAAGGCACTTGTAACACCACACATTCAAAGAAGGGAGCACCTCCCCCGCACAGCAGCATCTGCAGCGCTTGTGAAAGCTGTTCAGGAGGCTGAATCTTGTCCTGATCCACCTGAGGCTGCAGCTGGGGCAGGCAAGAGGAGGAGATGCCAATTCTGCCCCTCAAAGAAGGACTGTAAAACAAATACTATGTGTTGCACATGTGAGAAATACATCTGCACAGTCCATGCACACACTTGCATACTGTCCTACAGGTGCTACATACTGTCCTACATACAGCCGAGCTATATTTCGAGTAGCCTAGTTATAGCTAGGCTACTCTAAATATAGCTAGGCTACTCTAAATATAGCTAGACTACTCATGATGATGTACCTGTAATTTTTGTATTTTTTTGTATTTTGGAGCGCTTTTAGATTGTTATGAAAAGTGCTACAGAAATGTAATAAACTATTATTATTTTTATACCCTTAGGGTAAGTTGTGCCAAGAGGTTAAGCTGTGTTTTCAAAACATTTATTACATAAATTCAGATTATTTCCAGGAATACACAACATCCTGAAATATATGTAGATATCTTTGTTGGAAATAATATTTTATTTTCCTTGATGGAGTGATGTTGAATTTTACCCCACTCTCCCCAAGTATTTTTCCCAAACTCAAAAATATCGCATTGACATCAACACCTGATTTACGTCAAGTCCACATTTTGGATTCGGTCCTATGAGATTTGAAGACAGAAACATGATTGTGAAACTTTGTATCATGTTTATAGCCTGATTGTTCCCGCGTATCTTATTTCCCAGTTTCAAAGATATTTTCTCAGATTTTGTCTGGAACCAAAGCAAAACATTACTTTGACCGGATACACTATTCATTGTTTCCCATCGTCATTCACAGTATTCCTAATTATATATTCTCATGTTTTGATTGGTAGTTTTATAAATATTGTTTCTATATTAGCTCACCGCAGATAAAATGACACATTTCTCTCTGGCCACATGACATAGCCTCTTTAAAGTCTGTCGGTTATGTAAACAGTTCAGTCAGAGGAAAGACATTATATTCCCTCGGTCAACACATCTAGAGCACTAATTTGTTGACCCTGCAAGTGGATGGGGTCAGGAGTTGAAAGCGCAGCTGTGGCGGTGTTATCTGTTCGTGTACTCGGACCTCCAGCTCTGGTCTCACACTACAGGATACACTTCCCCTCCAAAGGAGAGAGGAGTTCCTTCAAAAAGACTGGATATGGCTTGCTAACTAAATCGTCCCTTAATACCCATGTGCTGTACAGTAAAAGTTTAAGAGGAAAAAACAAAGCTTGCATTAGGGAGTCATATTCTTAGCCCAGTGTAGGCTGTCTCTCCCCCAGCCAGCTTTGAGGACTTTATCTTGATATGCAAACACTATTTATCTTTCCTTTTAGTACAATCTATCTAATATTAAATAATCTGTACATCCCTCAAAACAACCAAAAAGTCCTGTGTTACTGTTTTAACAACCAAAGGTCCAGTCCCACAACTCCCTAAACATAGGATATGTAACGTTATTCTAGCACAATCCAAGTTAATATATAAATGAACAGTTCTGGTTCAGAGTAAATAGTTAATAGTTAATAGATGATAAACTGAAGATGGTTTAAAAAAAAAGTTTTTTATAGCTGACCAACGATGTCGAGAAGATCTGTGATTTCCACCTTGTCAATAGTGGATACAATGTCTTGTTAGTGTCCTGTCTGAGCTGCAATGTCTTGTTAGTGTCCTGTCTGAGCTGCAATGTCTTGTTAGTGTCCTGTCTGAGCTGCAATGTCTTGTTAGTGTCCTGTCTGAGCTGCAATGTCTTGTTAGTGTCCTGTCTGAGCTGCAATGGCTTGTTAGTTTCCTATCCGAGCTTCTTCATGGAGTGACCATCATTTTCCACAGACCGCTGAACTTTCTGGCCTGAGTGACAGACCAGAGGCTATCAAACCTCCTAATGGTCGTAGTACTTCCAATGTAATTACTAGTTAATTACTTCCACATGTTAATAGAGATTTAGCAGAAGAGTGTATATATATATATATATATATATATATATATATTTTATACAAGAGCTATTGTTACAGAGCCTGAAATAATTTCCATGTGATCGTTTTCAGCGGATATCAAAATCGGAATAATTATGCACTAATTAAGAAAAGTAGGGCCTGCTCCAGAAGTTAAGACTGCATTAATTTGAATGTTTTTACAGTTCTTTAATTGGGATAAGGGCAGTAAATTATGAGGTGCCTCCACACTCCACCAAGGCCTGCCTCCTCTAAACCCTTACTCAAGGTCAGACTAAGTTAGTCATTCAAAAATGGCACCCTACTCCACACTACTACCCTACTGCACACTATAGAGCAACATGTATTGGTGGTCTATAGAGCTGTGTGTATTGGTGGTCTATAGAGCAGCATGTATTGGTGGTCTATAGAGCAGCATGTATTGGTGGTGTATAAAGCAGCATGTATTGGTGATGTATAGAGCAGCATGTATTGGTGGTGTAAAGAGCAGCATGTATTGGTGGTGTATAGAGCAGCATGTATTGGTGGTGTATAGAGCAGCATGTATTGGTGATGTATAGAGCAGCATGTATTGGTGATGTATAGAGCAGCATGTATTGGTGATGTATAGAGCAGCATGTATTGGTGATGTATAGAGCAGCATGTAGTGGTGGTGTATAAAGCAGCATGTATTGGTGATGTATAGAGCAGCATGTATTGGTGATGTATAGAGCAGCATGTATTGGTGGTGTATAAAGCAGCATGTATTGTTGATGTATAGAGCAGCATGTATTGGTGGTGTTTAGAGCAGCATGTATTGTTGATGTATAGAGCAGCATGTATTGGTGGTCTATAGAGCAGCATGTATTGGTGGTGTATAGAGCAGCATGTATTGGTGATGTATAGAGCAGCATGTATTGGTGATGTATAGAGCAGCATGTATTGGTGGTGTTTAGAGCAACATGTATCTGTCATCTAGCATTCTGACAACAAGCTGCTGTCTCATCTTCAGTTATTCATTGTTTTACCGGTAAATACATTTTTTTTAGAGCGATGGTGTATTTTGAAAGAGTGACTTTGCACACTACAATAACATGGCTATGCCTAACATTTTGAAAAGCAAGTTTTTTCGCAGTGTGCTGATCTTACTGCTGATCCTAAGAAACTGCAGTCGTGTTGCTATTTAAGACTAGTTTTAGTGCTTAAATAATATATATGTTAGATTGGTTTAGTAGATCCTGGAAGAATTTAAAGAATCAATATATCAAGAGAGAGTTCTGTCTGCTATTTCAACGTGTTGAGTGCTGAGACCTTGATCAAACCTATAGTTTAGTTGCTGCTGCTTCACCTAAAGGACACACACACACACGATGCATAGGACCTTTTCATTCAGAGGATAAATGTAGTGGACCACTGAACATGATTAGAGCCACCTGCTGTTCGGGATAAAGAGACAGTTGCTTGGCGAAACAGACAAATCGTTAGATGCCTACCAAGACATTTATCAGGCAAAGCTTTTTCCCCATCTCACATGCTTGCATTGGCCCCTCATCATATTCTTTGAATTAATTTAGAGGATTTGGTAAATGACGTAAAGCGCTCCTAATTTTTTATTTCTGCCAGGAGAACAATTAGGTCATTAGCAATAACAAATAGCCAGGGTTGCACCATATGCCCGTTGTAGATTGTCAACCCTCCACATTATTTCTGACGCGTCAAATAAATTGTCCAGGTTTGGCTCGGATCCATTTTCCATGGCGGAATACTGCAAACAATCGTCTTCTCTTAGTGGGTACTTATCTGTCTCCATTTCTCCCTGCTCTGGTCCCTTACTACAGGATCTCATTAGAACCTACGAGTTCTAGTGCATTCCCTCATTACCTTTACATGATTCACCTTCCTGTCCCATCCCTACCACAGCGAGATTCACACCGGACCAGACACCAGGCAGCACTTGCGATTACATTTCTGCCTCTTGAAACCTGTCAAATCACACAGTTAGGAGGCAATTGTGCTCTCAGGGAGTGAGTGGAGAGGATAGGAGGGATGGAGGGACTGCAAGAAAACTGTATTTCCAAGCTGATAAATGAGCTCTTTCCCGACTGCATATGGTATGTGTTTTAAACTGTCTCCCTCTGGTCCTCACACCGGAGATTCATCCTTCATGACGAGTAGAAGACCTTCTCCCTCATGTGGGGGTCGTGTGTTGAAAGGCAGCTGCAAGTAAAGGCCCCCACGTTGGGGTCAAGGCATCGGCTACAGCCGCATCTATGGTTCATTACTGGTACCACCAACCCTCCTTCAGCAGCAGTCATTACTGGTACCACCAACCCTCCTTCAGCAGCAGTCATTACTGGTACCACCAACCCTCCTTCAGCAGCAGTCATTACTGGTACCACCAATCCTCCTTCAGCAGCAGTCATTACTGGTACCACCAACCCTCCTTCAGCAGCAGTCATTACTGGTACCACCATCCCTCCTTCAGCAGCAGTCATAACTGGTACCACCAACCCTCCTTCAGCAGTAGTCATTACTGGTACCACCAACCCTCCTTCAGCAGCAGTCATAACTGGTACCACCAACCCTCCTTCAGCAGCAGTCATAACTGGTACCACCAACCCTCCTTCAGCAGCAGTCATTACTGGTACCACCAACCCTCCTTCAGCAGCAGTCATTACTGGTACCACCAACCCTCCTTCAGCAGCAGTCATAACTGGTACCACCAACCCTCCTTCAGCAGCAGTCATAACTGGTACCACCAACCCTCCTTCAGCAGCAGTCATAACTGGTACCACCAACCCTCCTTCAGCAGCAGTCATAACTGGTACCACCAACCCTCCTTCAGCAGCAGTCATTACTGGTACCACCAACCCTCCTTCAGCAGCAGTCATAACTGGTACCACCAACCCTCCTTCAGCAGCAGTCATAACTGGTACCACCAACCCTCCTTCAGCAGCAGTCATTACTGGTACCACCAACCCTCCTTCAGTAGCCTTTCCTTGAGTCGTTCTCTATGTGGAACAGTTGACGTACGCAACCTTGTAACATGCAGAATAGTATAACAGTGTGGCATGAATCATTAGCTATTTCCCCCTTAGCATGTCCCTGAAGACTCATTACGTGTCTGGTCAAAACAAAGTGGATTGACTGCCTGGCTGTTTTGGTTTCGTGTGTTTTAATGTGTCATGCAGGCAGCATTTCCTAAAGCAAAGTCCCCTCAAACTTGTTGTACATTAATTGCATCATAAGAATAAACGGTCTTTTGAATTGAGGAATTCTGTTGAATTAGAGGTTATTTTTCCTGACTATAGGATTTAGTTAACCTTCTGTATTCCTGGGTACACTTACAGTACATCTATGTCACTAGCTGACCTTGACAGTGACCTTAAACCATGTAACAAGAACTATCACAGTATAATAATTACAATATATGCCATTAGTTCAGCATACCTTTGTACCATATTGTAAGACCAGAGGATAGAGAGGATAGCTTCACAGCTTCCATGGAAAGCCTCCTGACTCTCTTGACAGAAGGGGGGGTGTTGAGGAGTGGAGTGGAGGGGGGGCTATGTCATGGGACTGCATGGATGTGTCCCAAATGGCACCCTATTCCTTATAGAGTGCACTACTTTCGACCAGAGACATATGCACTATATAAGGGAGCCATTTTAGACACAGTCCATGACCCAGAAAGGATATGAGTGTCCAACCAGCCCGCAGCGAACAGCCTCTCCTGTTCCTGTCAGGAAATGATCTTATCTGGGTCAGCATTTATTAGCAAGTTACTTGTCATTCTGTTCTTCAGAATAAAGGGAATACGTCAGAGCGTCAAGAGCATAAGGATTGTCTTCATGTTGGAAAACAGGCTTGAACAATGGTCATTTGTTGGTGGGTCACCCAAATCCCAGACAACATGCTGATCTCTTCATTGTCTCGTTGTCATTGGTCTCAGGTTCTTACCTCACTGTAAGCTTCTGGATGAAGAGAGCAAAGAGGAATACGTATTGGTTAACCACAACAGGGTCTAACCCATACAGTAACGTCATGTTCTCCAACAATGTTCTGTTGACTCTACGGCTGATGCACCTTGTCTAGACTGGGGATGAGTGGAGATGTTGACTGTTCTATAGACTCTTATTGAGAGGTGAGAGTCTCAGGTCTAGACTGGGGATGAGTGGAGATGTTGACTGTTCTATAGACTCTTATTGAGAGGTGAGAGAGTCTCAGGTCTAGACTGAGGATGAGTGGAGATGTTGACTGTTCTATAGACTCTTATTGAGAGGTGAGAGAGTCTCAGGTCTAGACTGAGGATGAGTGGAGATGTTGACTGTTCTATAGACTCTTATTGAGAGGTGAGAGAGTCTCAGGTCTAGACTGGGGATGAGTGGAGATGTTGACTGTTCTATAGACTCTTATTGAGAGGTGAGAGTCTCAGGTCTAGACTGGGGATGAGTGGAGATGTTGACTGTTCTATAGACTCTTATTGAGAGGTGAGAGAGTCTCAGGTCTAGACTGGGGATGAGTGGAGATGTTGACTGTTCTATAGACTCTTATTGAGAGGTGAGAGAGTCTCAGGTCTAGACTGAGGATGAGTGGAGATGTTGACTGTTCTATAGACTCTCATTGAGAGGTGAGAGAGTCTCAGGTCTAGACTGGGGATGAGTGGAGATGTTGACTGTTCTATAGACTCTTATTGAGAGGTGAGAGAGTCTCAGGTCTAGACTGAGGATGAGGGGAGATGTTGACTGTTCTATAGACTCTTATTGAGAGGTGAGAGAGTCTCAGGTGTGTTTTACAGAGTAATTGTTTTATTGTCTCTACCCAGGCGTTACTTCCCCCACCCAATCTATCTTCATGTGTCAAGGTTATCCGCTAACAATCTCTGACCAACCTGTAACATTACATTTGCAATGTTATTGTCTCTATTGTCTCTGTTATTGTCTCTCTGCTGTTGTCTCTGCCCAAAAATGCCTGTAACATGTTTTGTGCTGCTACCATGTTGTGCTCCTGCCATGTTGTGTTGCTACCGTGTTGTGTTTCTACCATGTGGTAGTCATGTGGTGTTGCTACCATGCTGTGTTGTCATGTGTTGCTGCCATGTTGTGTTGCTGCCATGTTGTGTTGCTACCATGTTGTTGTCATGTGGTGTTTGCTATCATGTTGTGTTGCTACCATGTTGTGTTGCTGCCATGTTGTGTTTCTGCCATGTTGTGTTTCTGCCATGTTGTGTTTCTACCATGTTGTTGTCATGTGGTGTTTGCTATCATGTTGTGTTGCTACCATGTTGTGTTGCTACCATGTTGTGTTTCTACCATGTTGCTGTCCTACCATGTTGTGTTTCTGCCATGTTGTGTTTCTACCATGTTGATGCCATGTTGTGTTTCTACCATGTCGCTGGTCTACCATGTTGTGTTGCTGCCATGTTGTGTTGGTGCCGTGTTGTGATGCTACCATGTTGCTGCCATATTGTGTTTCTACGATGTTGTTGTCCTACCATGTTGTGTTACTGCCATGTTGTGTTTCTACCATGTTGCTGTCCTACCATGTTGTGTTACTGCCATGTTGTGTTGGTGCCATGTTGTGTTGCTACCATGTTTATGCCACGTTGTGTTGCTACCATGTTGTTGTGCTACCATGCTATGTTGTTGTCTTATGTGTCTCTTTATGTTGTGTTGTGAAGTCTATCTTGTCGTGATGTGTGTTTTGTCTATTTTTTATTTTTAATCCTAGGCTCCATCTCAGCAGGAGGCCTTTTGTCTTTTGGTAGGCCATCATTGTAAAGAAGAATTTGTTCTTAACTGACTCGCCTATTTAAATGGTAAATGAAAAATAAAACTGTCTGATTCTGACCTCCCTGTAAGGTCTGATTCTGACCTCCCTGTCTGATTCAGACCTCCCTGTCTGATTCAGACCTCCCTGTCTGATTCTGACCTCCCTGTCTGATTCTGACCTCCCTGTCTGATTCTGACTTCCCTATAAATTGTGATTCTGACCTCCCTGTCTGATTCTGACCTCCCTGTCTGATTCTGACCTCCCTGTAAGGTTTGATTCTGACCTACCTGTCTGATTCTGACTTCCCTGTCTGATTCTGACTTCCCTATAAATTGTGATTCTGACCTCCCTGTCTGATTCTGACCTCCCTGTCTGATTCTGACCTCCCTGTAAGGTGTGATTCTGACCTCCCTGTCTGATTCTAACCTCCCTGTAAGGTGTGATTCTGACCTCCCTGTAAGGTGTGATTCTGACCTCCCTGTAAGGTGTGATTCTGACCTCCCTGTCTGATTCTGACCTCCCTGTAAGGTCTGATTCTGACCTCCCTGTAAGGTGTGATTCTGACCTCCCTGTAAGGTGTGATTCTGACCTCCCTGTAAGGTGTGATTCTGACCTCCCTGTAAGGTGTGATTCTGACCTCCCTGTAAGGTCTGATGAGTTTTGCTCCATAACAAAAATAATCCATAATGTCTCAGCAACACTCTGTTACTTTGGGGTTTAGTGACACAATCAATTCATTATACTGTTTATTCAACACATTTGAAAATAGTGTTGAAAATGCAAGAGGAGGCAGTTCTTTTATGGAACTCTGGAGAAAGAAGATGCAGCCTTCCTTCGTCTGTGTTTTTCTTCTTCTTTATGACAGTCTTCATTCGGTCCGTGAGGAAACTTTATTGCTCATTATGTGTGGGGCCACAATGACAGATGATTTATTGAGAGCCAAAAAATGTGCTTGGACTGCAGAGGTTCTTATTCTCCTGTACTGCTACTTGCCAGCTCTTTTTAGCAACCAAGGTAACAATGCAGGGAGAAGCCTTAACAACAATACCATGACAGTGGGTAATAAATATTATATAGATGTTGTCTGTACAGTTATTGTGCACTTCTACAGGAAGCTAAAGGCCTGCTTTGATGGTTTCTTGTAAAAGGTTTTAAGACAAGGTTTACTCAATGTCAGAACAGAAAGTTTAGTGCATTAAATTATATTGTAGATGGTACATCACCTAAACGTTCTAATTAAATATACTGTACAAGGTACTATTCCTAGAAGTCCTAATTAAATATACTGTACAATGTACTATACCTAGACGTCCTAATTAAATATACTAATTAAATATAAGGTACTATTCCTAGACATCCTAATTAAATATACTACTGAAATATAAGGTACTATTCCTAGACATCCTAATTAAATATACTAATGAAATATAAGGTTGTCAGGTCCTGACCATAGTAAGATGTGATTTTCTATGGTAGAGTAGGTCAGGGCGTGACAGGGGGTGTTTTGTGTTTTTCTGTGTTTTTCTATGTTTTCTATTTCTATATTTAAGTTCTAGTTTTTCTATTTCTATGTTGTTGTTTTTTGGGTTGATCTCCAATTGGAGGCAGCTGGTCCTCGTTACCTCTGATTGGAGATCATATTTAAGTAGGGGTTTTTGTTCCTGGGTTTTGTGGGTGATTATAATTTTTGAGTAGTGTTTGTTTCTCTCTGCGTCACGGTTTGTTGTTTTTGTCGATTCAGTTATTTATGTTTTGCAAAGTTTCACTGATTAAATAAAATGTGGAACTACAACCACGCAGCACTTTGGTCTGCTCCTTTCGACAGCCGTTACAAAGGTACTATACCTAGACGTCCTAATTAAATATACTAATGAAATATAAGGTACTATACCTAGACGTCCTAATTAAATATACTAATGAAATATAAGGTACTATACCTAGACGTCCTAATTAAATATACTAATGAAATATAAGGTACTATACCTAGAAGTCCTAATTAAATATACTAATGAAATATAAGGTACTATTCCTAGACGTCCTAATTAAATATACTAATGAAATATACTAATGAAATATAAGGTACTATTCCTAGATGTCCTAATTAAATATACTAATGAAATATAAGGTACTATTCCTAGACATCCTAATTAAATAAACTAATGAAATATACTAATGAAATATAAGGTACTATACCTAGATGTCCTAATTAAATATACTAATGAAATATAAGGTACTATTCCTAGACATCCTAATTAAATATACTAATGAAATATACTAATGAAATATAAGGTACTATACCTAGATGTCCTAATTAAATATACTAATGAAATATAAGGTACTATTCCCAGACATCCTAATTAAATAAACTAATGAAATATAAGGTACTATACCTAGATGTCCTAATTAAATATACTAATGAAATATAAGGTACTATTCCTTGATGTCCTTATTGTACACCTTAAGATATAAAGTCCAGTACATAAAGTATATGATTACTGGTTAGTTATGATTCAGGCTAAATGGAACAAGAGCAATATGGCTTCCACACTGAATTAAATCATTCTAGAGTTCTAATGTTCCTAAAGACATTTTTTTATTTTTCTAGTTACATGGCTTTTGTGATTATGAGAATTATGAGATCCAGAATGGTGTGCTCATCAAATAGAAGCAGGCAACCCTTTTAATTTTGCTTGATAATAAGCTGCCTCCTAACCCCTCGTGGCTAATAAAGACAGACGCCTCCAATCCAGAGAGCATATGAAAGACTTCATTATGGGATTGAAGTTCCCTAATAATTAATATTTTATTTTTAGTCTATGACACACGTCCTGACCATGATGGAACTACTTCTGATTCAGGTTAAATGCCAGGATGATGACATCATTGGTTTCCGTGCAGTTCACCACAACCTCTGTCACATGTTAAATACCACACTTTATAATTTGCATTGCACACACTTATTCATCGTCCTTGAAATGTGACTATGCCTAGCGTTTTAATTTAGTTGTTATATTAGTTTAACTAGGAACATTTGCCTATATAAAACCACACAACCTATAGAAGTTTTTAAAAACATTTATCTATACAAAATCACACAACTTACAGAAGTCCTATTGTCCGGACCTCTGGCAGTCTCTATGGGGGTGCCACAGGGTTCAGTTCTTGGGCCAACATCAACGAAGTTGCTCTTGCTGCTGGTGATTCTTTGATCCACCTCTACACAGACGACACCATTCTGTATACTTCTGGCCCTTCTTTGGACACTGTGTTAACTAACCTCCACACGAGCTTTAATGCCATTACAACTCTCCTTCCGTGGCCTCCAACTGCTCTTAAATGCAAGTAAAACTAAATGCATTCTCTTCAACCGATCGCTGCCTGCACCTGTCCGCCCGTCCAGCATCACTACTCTGGACGGTTCTGACTTAGAATACGTGGACAACTACAAATATCTAGGTGTCTGGTTAGACTGTAAACTCTCCTTCCAGACTCACATTAAGCATCTCCAATCCAAAATCAAATCTAGAATTGGCTTCCTATTTCACAACAAAGCATCCTTCACTCATGCTGCCAAACATACTCTCCTAAAACTGACTATCCTGCCGATCCTTGACTTCGGCGATGTCATTTACAAATTAGCCTCCAACACTCTACTCAGCAAATTGGATGCAGTCTATCACAGTGCCATCTGTTTTGTCACCAAAGCCCCATATACTACCCACCGCTGTGACCTATATGCTCTCATTGGCTGGCCCTCACTTTATATTCGTCGGCAAACTCACTGGCTCCAGGTCATCTATAAGTCTGCATGGTAAAGCCCCGCCTTATCTCAGCTCACTGGTCACCATAGCAGCACCCACCCGTAGCATGCGCTCCAGCAGGTATATTTCACTGGTCACCCCCAAAGCCAATTCCTAATTTGGCCGCCTTTCCTTCCAGTTCTCTGCTGCCAATGACTGGAACGAATTGCAAAAATCACTGAAACTGGAGACTCATATTTCCCTCACTAACTTTAAGCACCAGCTGTCAGAGCAGCTCACAGATCACTGCACCTGTACATAGCCCATCTGTAAAAAGCCCATCCAACTACCTCATCCCTATATTGTTATTTATTTTTTTGCCTATTTGCACCCCAGTATCTCTACTTGCACATTCATCTTCTGCACATCTCTCACTCCAGTGTTTAATTGCTAAATTGTAATTATTTTGCCACTACGGCGTATTTAATGCCTTACCTCCCTTATCTTACCTCATTTGCACACACTATCTATATAATTTTTTCTATTGTGTTATTGACTGTATGTTTGTTTATTCCATCTTTGTTGTTGTTTGTGTTGCACTGCTTTGCTTTATCTTGGCCAGGTCACAGTTGCAAATGAGAACTTGTTCTCAAATAAAGGTGACAAAAAAAAAAAAAAAATCCTGAAGTAATTTTAATGTGGCATTGACCTGCATGTGACAATAACACAATGAAAACAGACGGGGTATAAATCCTGGAGACCTCATTAGGGGCGTAAGGCCCTGTCTATAGAGACCTCATTAGGGGTGGTAGGCCCTGTCTATAGAGACCTCATTAGGGGTGGTAGGCCCTGTCTATAGAGACCTCATTAGGGGTGGTAGGCCGTGTCTATAGAGACCTCATTAGGGGTGGTTGGCCCTGTCTATAGAGACCTCATTAGGGTGGTAGGCCCTGTCTATAGAGACTTCCTTAGGGGTGGTAGGCCCTGTCTATGGAGACCTCATTAGGGGTGGTGGGCCGTGTCTATAGAGACCTCATTAGGGGTGGTTGGCCCTGTCTATAGAGACCTCATTAGGGGTGGTAGGCCCTGTCTATTGAGACCTCATTAGGGGTGGTAGGCCGTGTCTATAGAGACCTCATTAGGGTGGTAGGCCCTGTCTATGGAGACCTCATTTGGGGTGGTGGGCCGTGTCTATAGAGACCTCATTAGGGGTGGTAGGCCCTGTCTATGGAGACCTCATTAGGGGTGGTGGGCCGTGTCTATAGAGACCTCATTAGGGGTGGTAGGCCCTGTCTATAGAGACCTCATTAGGGTGGTAGGCCCTGTCTATAGAGACCTCATTAGGGGTGGTAGGCCCTGTCTATAGAGACCTCATTAGGGGTGGTAGGCCCTGTCTATAGAGACCTCATTAGGGGTGGTAGGCCCTGTCTATAGAGACCTCATTAGGGGTGGTAGGCCCTGTCTATAGAGACCTCATTAGGGGTGGTAGGCCCTGTCTATAGAGACCTCATTAGAGGTTTTACATTGAAATTTTACATTGAAAATCTGTGAATGTGAACTGAAAGGTTGGAGGACAGAGGGGGTACCCCTGCCTCTAAATGATCCTCTTCTGTTCTGTTCTCAATAACCAGGTGGACCCATCTGACTTAGAGTTTACAGGATATGTTTTTCCTTGACTTCATGAGCGTACAGTATGTTATTTTTAATTTGACCCTTATTTTGCGAGTTCAGTTGACTGAGAACACATTGTGTTTTACAGCAACGACCTGGGGAAGACTTACAGGGAAGAAGAGGAGGAGTGAATCAACCAGCTGGAGGTCCCTGTCTCTGATCTGATCCAACAAGACACCATCAGGGGCCAGTAGGGATGGTAACCGGTTGTATCTAAGACACCATCAGGGGCCAGTAGAGATGGTAGCCTGTTGTATCTAAGACACCATCAGGGGCCAGTAGTGATGGTAGCCTGTTGTATCTAAGACACCATCAGGGACCAGTAGTGATGGTAACCGGTTGTATCTAAGACACCATCAGGGACCAGTAGTGATGGTAACCTGTTGAATCTAAGACACCATCATGGGACCAGTAGTGATGGTAGCCTGTTGTATCTAAGACACCATCAGGGGCCAGTAGTGATGGTAGCCTGTTGTATCTAAGACACCATCAGGGGCCAGTAGTGATGGTAACCGGTTGCATCTAAGACACCATCAGGGACCAGTAGTGATGGTAACCTGTTGCATCTAAGACACCATCAGGGGCCAGTAGTGATGGTAGCCTGTGGTATCTAAGACACCATCAGGGACCAGTAGTGATGGTAACCTGTTGCATCTAAGACACCATCAGGGGCCAGTAGTGATGGTAGCCTGTGGTATCTAAGACACCATCAGGGACCAGTAGTGATGGTAACCTGTTGAATCTAAGACACCATCAGGGGCCAGTAGTGATGGTAGCCTGTTGAATCTAAGACACCATCATGGGACCAGTAGTGATGGTAACCTGTTGTATCTAAGCACCAAAAATATCTGCAACAAACGATATTAATTGGCTACGGACTCTGCTTCCATTTCTTAAACGTATAATTTAACTAGCTAGAAGAACCTTCAGCAATACTTATTTTGGTTGTTCATTTTCATATTATTGTTTTGAAGAGTGTTTGGTTTTTGAAACCCCTCTTTGTCAGGTAGATATTTTTTTATTTATTGTTATTTATTTTTATTTCACATTTATTTAACCAGGTAGGCCAGTTGAGAACAAGTTCTCATTTACAACTGCGACCTGGCCAAGATAAAGCAAAGCAGTTCGACAACATACAACAACACAGAGTTACACATGGAGTAAAACAAACATACAGTCAATAATACAGTAGAACAATAAGTCTATATACAATGTGAGCAAATGAGGTGAGATAAGGGAGGTAAAGGCAATAAATAGGCCATGGTGGCGAAGTAAATACAATATAGCAATTAAAACACTGGAATGGTAGATATGACAGTAGATGAGGGTGCAAAGTAGAAATACTGGGGTGCAAAGGAGCAAAATAAAATGTTTTAAAAAATACAGTAGGGAAGAGGTAGTTTTTTGGGCTATTTGTATTTATATTCTGTTTCAATTAGTATGAAGTGAAAGGTGTCAGTCGATGATCAGCCCGATGTCCTGACGAGAGCCACCGTCCTGCATCCCTTAACACAGTTCAGTGGCGTGTTTCAGTTAAAACCCCATTCATTATTTAAACTGGGCCATTCCTACACCAGTCATATCCTTTTCACACAGAAACTCTTATCTATTAACAACTATGTTGGACTGATTTAGGATGAGGCTATAATTTATCATCGATGAAATATTAAGCAATATTAAAATTTAGCATTTGGCTTTCAGACACCCGGGTCTGGGCATTTGAGTGGAATGAAATGAAATGGCTGTAAAATATTTACATGGGGGGGGGGAACTTGATAAAGTTGAACATTACTCTGCATTTAGCCTCCCCGGGGAAGCCTCATCTACTGCTTTACTCAGGCAGGAAGACTGGTGACCCCCTTAGAATGTACTTACAGAGAGAATAACCTTCTGAACGTGGCAGCAGTCTTACCGTTACATGACACCGAACCTCTTAAACATATGCACTACTTGGCATCTAAGTAAGTCTGTATTACTGAAGTAACTAAGAACATTATACTTAAATGTATTGAACCTTAAGGCCTCATATACAACACACATAATACAGTACAACATACCACAATGGTTGATTTTACTATCACCTGACACATTAATAATATATACGAGTTTTAAATGTTTATGACATATAGAAGTAGTCTAACATTTAATGTATGAGCCCTGTACACCAGAGAGGACAGAATTAATCGTCACCTTGCATCATCTTATCTTTTCATTTTCATCACCGGTAAAAAAAAAAAAAAAATGTAGGAAATGTCTGTCTGGCACAAGTCAGATTTTAATCAAAGTCATTAGGGAGCCAAAGCAGGAATTACATGCTCTATCACAATCTCCATGTTAAGTTCTGTAACCCCTGGGTAGTTCCGACACCAGCGGGGAAACAGTGGGAGGTGACGTGTTTACGTTTAATGGATCATTTCATCTGGCTTTTGAAAATCAGGACGACGCAAATCTGCCCTTTAGCCAAAGTAGCAATGCTATTCTAACATCTTTACACGGATTTGATTAAACATTTTTATGTGAACTTATAGATATGAAGCCATGACAAATATTTTGCAACGTACGTATGCTTATGATGCAACGTAACAGGAAGTCTGTTCTTTCTCTGATATTTGCTTTAAATCACACAGTAATAAACACATTTGTGCAGTCTACCATTTTATTTTTCAATATTTTTTTTAACACTCTCTGTAAACATTCTAACAGGTTACAGATTCACTCCTAAATAACATCCCATCTACACACTACATCCTCTATGCTAGAGGTAAAACCTCCATCCTCATTAACAAACGAACAGTAGTCGGGATGTCTGAGACGTCCGCCCTAAACGTGAATGAATCACAGTAGTAAAGTCAGTAGTTAGCTGTGAGCACCAGTCATTAAAGGAGGAAGCTAAGGGTGTAAAATGTGTAACGCTTTTAAAGCTGTGTTTGTGACTGTTTACACTTTCATAGCTCTGGTATTTTCAGCCCTGGTGTTGTCATCTGTCACAAGAGGCAGTCATTTACAGGTAAGAGAGAGAGAAGAGGAGACAGGCTCAACTCAGAGAGAGAAGTGGAGACAGGCTCAGTTCAGAGAGAGAAGATGAGACAGGCTCAGCGCAGAGAGAGAGGAGAGGAGACAGGCTCAACTCAGAGAGAGAGGAGAGGAGACAGGCTAAGCTCAGAGAGAGAGAGGAGACAGGCTCAGCTCAGAGAGGGAGAGAAGACAGGCTCAACTCAGAGAGAGGAGAGGAGACAGGCTCAGCTCAGAGAGAGAGAGGAGACAGGCTCAACTCAGAGAGAGAGAGAAGAGGAGACAGGCTCAGCTCAGAGAGAGAAGAGGAGATAGGCTCAGCTCAGAGAGAAGAGGAGACAGGCTCAACTCAGAGAGAGAAGAGGAGACAGGCTCAACTCAGAGAGAGAGAGAAGAGGAGACAGGCTCAGTTCAGAGAGAGAGAAGAGACAGGCTCAGCTCAGAGAGAAGAGGAGACAGGCTCAACTCAGAGAGAGAAGAGGAGACAGGCTCAACTCAGAGAGAGAGAGAAGAGGAGACAGGCTCAGCTCAGAGAGAGAAGAGGAGATAGGCTCAGCTCAGAGAGAAGAGGAGACAGGCTCAACTCAGAGAGAGAAGAGGAGACAGGCTCAACTCAGAGAGAGAGAAAAGAGAGGCTCAGCTCAGAGAGAGAGGAGAGGAGACAGGCTCAGCTCAGAGAGAGAAGAGGAGACAGGCTCAGCTCAGAGAGAGAAGAGGAGACAGGCTCAGTTCAGAGAGAGCAGAGGAGACAGGCTCAGCTCAGAGAGAGAGAGAAGAGACAGGCTCAGTTCAGAGAGAGAGAAGAGACAGGCTCAGCTCAGAGAGAGAAGAGGAGACAGGGTCAACTCAGATAGAGAAGAGGAGACAGGCTCAACTCAGAGAGAGAAGAGACATGCTCAGCTCAGAGAGAGAGGAGAGGAGACAGGCTCAGCTCAGAGAGAGAGGAGAGGAGACAGGCTCAGCTCAGAGAGAGAGAGAAGAGGAGACAGGCTCAGCTCAGAGAGAGAAAGAAGAGGAGACAGGCTCAGCTCAGAAAGAGAAGAGGAGACAGGCTCAACTCAGAGAGAGGAGAGGAGACAGGCTCAGCTCAGAGAGAGAGAGGAGACAGGCTCAACTCAGAGAGAGAGTGAAGAGACAGGCTCAGCTCAGAGAGAGAAGAGGAGACAGGCTCAGCTCAGAGAGAGAAGGGGAGACAGGCTCAGCTCAGAGAGAGAAGAGGAGACAGGCTCAGCTCAGAGAGAGAGGAGAGGAGACAGGCTCAGCTCAGAGAGAGAAGAGGAGACAGGCTCAGCTCAAAGAGAGAAGAGGAGACAGGCTCAGCTCAGAGAGAGAGAGGAGAGGAGACAGGCTCAGCTCAGAGAGAGAGAGGAGAGGAGACAGGCTCAGCTCAGAGAGAGAGAAGAGACAGGCTCAGCGCAGAGAGAGGAGAGTAGACAGGCTCAGCTCAGAGAGAGAAGAGTAGACAGGCTCAACTCAAAGAGAGAAGAGGAGAGAGGCTCAGCTCAGAGAGAGAAGAGGAGACAGGCTCAACTCAGAGAGAGAGAGAAGAGGAGACAGGCTCAGCAGACAGAGAAGAGGAGACAGGCTCAGCTCAGAGAGAGCCATGACTGATTGATTGAGGTAGTGAGGTTGCTCCTTCAGACGTGACATGACAAAGTGCATGCAGAACAGCTCCACTGCATGTTGGTGTGTGATTATACTGCCCCCCCCCCCTTCCTCCTTCAGAGCCCTGTGGAGGTGATGAGAGAGAGACCTGTAGAGATAGTGAGAGAGAGAGAGAGCTCTGTGGAGGTAGTGAGAGAGAGAGAGCTCTGTGGAGGTAGTGAGAGAGAGCCCTGTGGAGGTAGTTGTAGAGAGCCCTGTGGAGGTAGTAAGAGAGAGCTCTGTGGAGGTAGTGAGAGAGAGCCCTGTGGAGGTAGTGAGAGAGAGCCCTGTGGAGGTAGTGAGAGAGAGCCCTGTGGAGGTAGTGAGAGAGAGAGCTCTGTGGAGGTAGTGAGAGAGAGAGCCCTGTGGAGGTAGTGAGAGAGAGAGCTCTGTGGAGGTAGTGAGAGAGAGAGCCCTGTGGAGGTAGTGAGAGAGAGAGCTCTGTGGAGGTAGTGAGAGAGAGAGCCCTGTGGAGGTAGTGAGAGAGAGAGCTCTGTAGAGATAATGAAAGAGAGAGCGTGAAATGTGGGACAGCTCCATACTCACCTAGCTTATTAAAGTCATCTACATTTGGTTACGCTCCATAGGAAGGATTGTCTCACTGTCTGTTCCCAGATCATTAACAACCAGCAGAGTCTAACAGGTGTCAGCCTAGATGTTGTAACATGTAGGGCGACGTTTCCACATCGTTTCACCACTGATTCCTCTCAGCTGTGCTGCTGTGATCCGTTAGCTGTGTGAATGTTCTTTTAGTCGAACACAGGGTTTTTGTATTTCTGCTTTTTAAGTCAATGTGTTTGAGATTGGTGGGGAAATGATTCTTGATTTTTACTGTGTGTGTTTATAAATGTTTTTTTTTTTAACTGAATGTTGACTTCAGTTGCATGACATTTACATATTTATTTTTTTCCTGTCAGTTTGTATTTCTTTGGAAACAGTGATTGTAAATCACATTAAATTGGAAACAGTGAACTCTACACAGGTCTGAGGTCAAACGTCCATGTTAATGGTCCAGTGGACGAGAACACAGTCTCTCACGGTACATGTGTATGACCTAGGAAGTGCAATCAACCAAAATCAATTCTATTTTCAATTACACACAACAAGGGATGGCGAAAGTAAACACAAATATCTAGCCATATACAGTCATATTTTATTATTTTAAAATATAATTCAAATATCTAATGCTTTTTAAGACAAACTTTCTTTGCCACAATGAAGTAATACAACAAGGAAGTACTATAACAAGGAAGTACAATAACAAGGAAGTACTATAACAAGGAAGTACAATAACAAGGAAGTAATGTAACAGGGAAGTACTATAACAAGGAAGTCCAATAACAAGGAAGTAATGTAACAAGGAAGTACTATAACAAGGAAGTACTATAACAAGGAAGTACTATAACAAGGAAGTACTATAACAAGGAAGTAATGTAACAGGGAAGTACTATAACAAGGAAGTACAATAACAAGGAAGTAATGTAACAGGGAAGTACTATAACAAGGAAGTACTATAACAAGGAAGTACAATAACAAGGAAGTAATGTAACAGGGAAGTACTATAACAAGGAAGTACTATAACAAGGAAGTACAATAACAAGGAAGTAATGTAACTGGGAAGTACTATAACAAGGAAGTACTATAACAAGGAAGTACTATAACAAGGAAGTAATGTATCAAGGAAGTACTATAACAAGGAAGTAATGTAACAGGGAAGTACTATAACAGGGAAGTACTATAACAAGGAAGTAATGTAACAGGGAAGTACTATAACAAGGAAGTACTATAACAAGGAAGTACTATAACAAGGAAGTAATGTAACAAGGAAGTACAATAACAAGGAAGTAATGTAACAGGGAAGTACTATAACAAGGAAGTACAATAACAAGGAAGTACTATAACAAGGAAGTAATGTAACAAGGAAGTACTATAACAAGGAAGTACTATAACAAGGAAGTAATGTAACAAGGAAGTACTATAACAAGGAAGTACTATAACAAGGAAGTACAATAACAAGGAAGTAATGTAACAAGGAAGTACAATAACAAGGAAGTACTATAACAAGGAAGTACAATAACAAGGAAGTAATGTAACAAGGAAGTAATATAACAAGGAAGATGAACATCACAATGAACATCACACAATATGAAGTATGTGGGTCTGAAGATCAGTACATTCCGTACGATAGAGCTAAACAGAGATGAGGTAATCAGTGCTCTGAAATATTTTTTGCTTCCTTTTCCAGAAAAAAAAAAAAAGTGCAATTTGGTCAGCTACGCAGGAGGGGTAGAAAAAAAACCTGAACATAACCTTCCAAGCAATAAATCACTGGATCGCTGGTGACATTCATACAATGCGGATATAGTGTTAACTGTATGAGTCAGACAGGCCTGTCTGCACCAGGGCTGTTCCTCCACTGTGACCTTGGCTCCCTGTCATAATCAATCATTGTGGCACAGGACACGCTGTTGTTGAATAATATTACACTATTGGCATGTACAGTAAACAAAGTGCAAAAGGGGGAATGTTGATTGTGATGCTAACATGACAATTAGGGGCATCGGGAAGCACTGCATGTTACATGATTGGTTAGGTGAATGGGTCATTGGAATAAAATCCTATGTTTCAATGGTTACTCTCAATGAGATAACATTAGCTACTAGAAGCGATCGCTGATTGTGCAGAAACCTATATCTTTTAGTTGGACTATTATTTCCAGCATGTTTCACAATTTACCCCTATATTGCTCAATAGTATATAAAAAAAAACAGGGGTACTGAAAAAGAAATCACAATTTATTTGAAATCTCACCAATTTTCTGCAAGTGAAATGGGGGTTATATGAGTTCAGCAACTGGCAGCCCAACACATGGATAATGCATTTCTGTCCAAACATTCATCCTTCTTTGTGTCACACACACACACACACACACACACACACACGCACATGCAGTCACACACACGCACACACGCACATGCAGACACACACACACACACACACGCAGACACACACACACACACACATGCAGACACACACACAGACACACACACACACACACACGCAGACACACACACACACGCGCGCAGACGCACACGCAGACACACACAGACACACACACACACACATACAAAATAAATTATTGTAATTCACACACTGACACTTTCTGGGAGATATTCATAGACACGGACAAAGAAGGGTGTCATGGAGGTCAGTGTGATGTCTCTTAATAACAGAGGATTTTGGTACATTTAGATTAAAATCTAAGAGGTTATAAAACAGCATTTACACATTAAAACACCAATTTTGATAGCAACCTTTTTGTAAACTTCAATCTATTCATTAAAAATGGTGTTCGTATTTTCCAAGGCTGTCCCTCACCACAGTTTGTTATTTCCTCCCCACATCTCTTTTTTTTTAACACATTGTGCTTTCCCATCCTGGGTCAGGTGACCTGCATGGAGTGTAGGGCGGGCCCACCACTACTAGATTTAAACTGATCTGTCTCTTAACAAATAGAAAGTGCTCGTATCGTCACATGATCCACGGCTGCCATGTTTTTTTTTCTCCACATCAGAGACAAGTGACGTGGTTGAGTAAAGTGTCATCCTGACACTGGTTGTTCATTTATTACCGAAGACAACTCATTCTCACCCACCCTGCCAGCCTGGTTGCAACGCTGTTCTCTGTCAATGCCACTCCTAGCCTAACGTTGTGTGATTTAAAAAAAAAAAAACCTGGCGTTGTGAAATGACTTTCTTCTCCGGCGCTCCGCGAGTGAGTGGCCCAAGTTGCGTCCTCTGAGGACACCCAGGTATAGGCAGTGTTCAGACAGACCAACGGGGGAATACAACTCAACCGTCGGTACACAAACACATCGGAGCGATATGCTAAGGTGTGACACGACCAGCCAAAACATTAGCTTTTTAAACAAACAGGAAGCGGCGTTTCGCTGCCACTTGACGTGCACTGTGCTAGACACGGCAGCGAAGAAATGGTGTGATTTTTCACATGTAAATGGGGTTCAGAAGAGCTGTTTAGAATATATAACAGATACGTCCGAGCTCTTTTGTGTGGTGATTATTTGGTACCTGTTGGAAAGTTGGTCATTTCTGTGTGTAAATTGGATGTAGTATTTTCTGTAGTGTAGCCTGAGGCACAGTAGGTGATATTGATTGAGTTGGATGCAAGGTTAGGCACAGGAGACTTATAGGGGAAAAACCCAAGACGGAAAACTCAGCTCTTATTGGAACCTTTTACTTTGCCAACAAAAATAAATAAATAAATAAATATTCCTCCTGGAGTTGAGTTGTGAAACGAACTGGAATAACTTCATAGTGGCAGCTGATGCTCGGTGTTGGGATACAGTGCCAACATGTAACAGAATAAAGCACAAAATAAAGGCCCTATACTATTGTGAGACATTGAGACTGCAAGATGGATACCTCATCGTTGGTACAATCTTAGAAAAAAAAGGGATTCAAACTGGTTCTGCAGCTGTCCCCCATAGAAGGACCCTTTTTGGTTCCAGGTAGAACCTCTTTTGGTTCCAAATAGAACCCCTTTTGGTTCCATGTAGAACCCTCTGTGGAAAGGGTTCTACATGGAACAAAAACAGGTTCTTCAAAGGGTTCTCCTGTGGGAACAGCTGAAGAACCCTTTTTGGTACCAGATAGCACCATTTTAATCTAGGAGTGTAGAATAGGAAATTAGATGTTAAAAAATATATGTTGTCAAATGACATTTAAATGACTTTATATAAACTTTATCCAACTTAGTATGTTCTTTTCGCAAAGATAACGTAACTGTGTAAGAGGGTAAACTCTTAAGATAAAATATGGAGAAACCCTCAGAGGAAAAGACAGTCCCCTCTTCAGCCTTCATGGTGCCCTCACCTAACACAAAGAAATCCCTACAAACGAATAAGACAAGACCTGCGTAGTTCTGAAGGTTAATCATAGCTGGATGAATTCAAACAAATCTCTCTGTCAGGGAGGTAGAGAGGAACATCAATGGAGCTTCCCAGTTATATATCTTTTACCTCAAGTGAAGCAATCTTTTTTTTTCTTTCTGACAAAAAAAAATAAATATGGAAAGCGCTATTGATCAGCACCTGCAAAGCTAACCACCAGGGATATTCAGGGAGGTATCTGTGAGCTGGGTGAGCGCCAGGGAGAATTACTAGTATCTATATTTTAAGGGGAATAGTGTCCAAATTGGTACAGTATACTGAAGCAAATCAATATTATGGAGTAAAGTGCAAGAACAAGACATTGTAATAGGATTTTTTTTTAAAAGCTATTTCTGTTAAATAAGGCAATGGATATTTTGTTAGGTTTCATTGTGAATGGATAGAAAAAGGAGATTTTCATTGCAAGTTGGCAGTGATCAGAGTAGTACTGTACTCAACACAGAGTCTGCATTTATTTACCTGTAGACATTATGGAGCGGTACCTTTCAAGCAAGTTTGAACCCCCCCCTTTCAATTACACGTTAGCTGACATTTGCTTACCCTTTATGGGGTGGGTATTTAATCAGTTCTGATCTAAGACTTACAGGGAAACCTGCTTGATTTAATATCATCCTCACATTAAATAGACATCGGAACCATTTGTCACATGCTGTAATGGAAGTCTAAAGGGTATTGGGGGTTACATTAAGTTGTATGTCAGACAAACACTTATTCATCTCAGGTGCCTTACTGCGTTTGACTTGTAGTCTTTTGGGGATTTAATGAAGGATCAGTCTGGTGTTGAGGTTCCGCTCTAAGAAGGATCATTCTGGTGTTGAGATTCCGTTCTAAGAAGGATCAGTCTGGTGTTGAGATTCCGCTCTAAGAAGGATCAGTCTGGTGTTGAGATTCCGCTCTAAGAAGGATCAGTCTGGTGTTCAGATTCCGTTCTAAGAAGGATCAGTCTGGTGTTGAGATTCCGCTCTAAGAAGGATCAGTCTGGTGTTGAGATTCCGCTCTAAGAACGATCAGTCTGGTGTTGAGATTCCGTTCTAAGAAGGATCAGTCTGGTGTTCAGATTCCATTCTAAGAAGGATCAGTCTGGTGTTGAGATTCTGTTCTAAGAAGGATCAGTCTGGTGTTGAGATTCTGTTCTAAGAAGGATCAGTCTGGTGTTGAGATTCCGTTCTAAGAAGGATCAGTCTGGTGTTGAGATTCCGCTCTAAGAAGGATCAGTCTGGTGTTGAGATTCCATTCTAAGAAGGATCAGTCTGGTGTTGAGATTCCGTTCTAAGAAGTAGTTCAGTCTCATCTACACTGTAACACATCCATTAACGTTTTGCTGAACAGAAATGTACACCTTTGATCCAGAGTTGTGAGTCTGCTGAGCTTGGTGTCCAATCGCGAAGTCATACAGTGCAGCCAACAATATATGTTAGGTTAAAATCACAGAGTAAATTTTAACATTCACTGTTCAGTTCTGCTTACAGCCAGTATATTAATACATTAAAATAGTTTAGATGCCCCATCTGTAACTACAAGAAACCTGTGAGGTTCATCAACACAAACACCAAGACAACATCTGTGAGGTTCATCAACGCAAACACCAAGACAACATCTGTGAGGTTCATCAACACAAACACCAAGACAACATCTGTGAGGTTCATTAACTCAACCACCAAGACAACATCTGTGAGGTTCATCAACACAAACACCAAGACAACATCTGTGAGGTCCATCAACGCAAACACCAAGACAACATCTGTGAGGTTCATCAACACAAACACCAAGACAACATCTGTGAGGTTCATCAACATAAACACCAAGGCAACATCTGAGGTTTATCAACACACACCAAAAAACATCTATCGTTTGTTACCAGGAATTGCTGTTCTACAACTCTGTTTTAATGTGCTCCTCAACCTCCTCCTCCTCCTCCTCCACCTCCTCCTCCTCCTCCTCCACCTCCTCCTCCTCCACCTCCTCCACCTCTTCCTCCTCCATCTCCTCCACCTCCTCCACCTCCACCTCTTCCTCCTCCACCTCCTCCACCTCCACCTCCTCCACCTCCTTCCTCCTCCACCTCCTCCTCCTCCTCCACCACCTCCACCCCCTCCTCCTCCTCTACCTCCTCCACCTCCACCTCCTCCTCCTCCACCTCCACCTCCTCCACCTCTTCCTCCTCCTCCACCTCCTCCTCCTCCACCTCCTCCACCTCCTCCACCTCCACCTCCTCTTAGGCTTGCAAGTGAACATGATGAGATGTTAGTTAAAGGATGTATTCTGGCTTCCTACTGGGAGAGAGAGTCTGTGGTCTGTGACCTAGCCATCACCAGCTGGGAAGCAATGAGCAGGCACAGAGGAGACCTGGCTAGAGCTGCTAATGCAATGGACCATCATGTGTGCATCCCAAATGGTAGCCTGTTCCCTGTAGTGAACTACTATAGACCAAGTCCCATAGGGCTCTGGTCAGAAGTAGTGCACTACTATAGACCAAGTCCCATAGGGTTCTGGTCAAAAGTAGTATACTGTATAGGGAATAGAGTGGCATTTGGGATGCAATTCATGTGATTAAATAAAAGGTTGTGCTGCTCTGAGAAAATGCTTTTCTGTCTTAGAGGTTGTTGTTTTCATCTCCCTGTTAGTTTGTTTTGTCTGTTGTTATTTTAAAGCTTTTCAAGGAGAGTAAGTTATTTCACTGCTAATTAGTTTTCCGTCGCCTGCACAGAGGAGGTAGTAGACGAATCTACAGCAAGTAAAGAAGTCTTACTTTTTAAGATAAAGACACAATGTTATGAATGTTGATTGCTTTTTTTTTCCAGTAGAATTGCAAAAGTTCTATGTTTCACCAATATTCAAAAGTGTGTTAAGTTAAATGAAACAATCCCCAAAATTATTGCCATTGTCAGGAACCACCAACAAGAAACACAGAGGCTTCCAGGTAGAAGGCAATGAGACCAGGCATGGGAGAACAGGTTTAATTTTGTTGGTCTTAGCAGTGCATTCGTTTTGTTTTATTAACAAATGATTTATCATCAGTAACTTTCTTCCAGAAGTCTCATGTTTAGGGGCCAATTCCACTGACACACATCTTCTGACTGCAACTTTTAATATTTTAAACCCTTGTTGAAAACCTGCAACCCATTAATGAGATGGTTTCCTACATTGCCCCAAGGCATTTTAAACATGGGTGCTTATCCGATCACTCACTATGTGTCACAAACTTTAAATAGAGACAACTGACAAGTATAGTCCAGTTTTACAGGGCATTATGGGACAGAACTGGGTAAAGCTGAAACGCTGGGACGGACGGGCGGGCAGGTAAAGATAAAACTAATTAGACAGGCCTGTAATGTGTTTTTCTGCGCTGGTTTAATGAGGTTCTAATATTACTCACAAGGATGTCCTGTCAGTCATTCTCAGCTGTAGATGACGTGTCCCTGTGTTGGGGGGGGGGGGGGGGGGGGGGGGTTAGCTCAAAGGCCCCCCATGGCAGTCATACTGATGTCTTGTTGCTCCTGCTAACTACACAGAGAAGAGACGTAAAGCCACAGGGTGCCACTCTACCAGGTGAATGTTAAAGAGACAATGTGTCAAATGGAGCCTTAAAAAGCTCTGAAACCGTAAATCAGTAACACACAGCCTGCTAGTCAGGTGTTTCTGAAGGTCAGAGTGTTGTATTGTACCTGGCTAGTCAGGTGTTTCTGAGGGTCAGAGTGTTGTATTGTACCTGGCTAGTAAGGTGTTTCTGAGGGTCAGAGTGTTGTATTGTACCTGGCTAGTCAGGTGTTTCTGAAGGTCAGAGTGTTGTATTGTACCTGGCTAGTCAGGTGTTTCTGAGGGTCAGAGTGTTGTATTGTACCTGGCTAGTCAGGTGTTTCTGAGGGTCAGAGTGTTGTATTGTACCTGGCTAGTCAGGTGTTTCTGAAGGTCAGAGTGTTGTATTGTACCTGGCTAGTCAGGTGTTTCTGAAGGTCAGAGTGTTGTATTGTACCTGGCTAGTCAGGTGTTTCTGAGGGTCAGAGTGTTGTATTGTACCTGGCTAGTCAGGTGTTTCTGAGGGTCAGAGTGTTGTATTGTACCTGGCTAGTCAGGTGTTTCTGAGGGTCAGAGTGTTGTATTGTACCTGGCTAGTCAGGTGTTTCTGAGGGTCAGAGTGTTGTATTGTACCTGGCTAGTCAGGTGTTTCTGAGGGTCAGAGTGTTGTATTGTACCTGGCTAGTCAGGTGTTTCTGAGGGTCAGAGTGTTGTATTGTACCTGGCTAGTCAGGTGTTTCTGAGGGTCAGAGTGTTGTATTGTACCTGGCTAGTCAGGTGTTAATGAGGGTCAGAGTGTTGTATTGTACCTGGCTAGTCAGGTGTTTCTGAGGGTCAGAGTGTTGTATTGTACCTGGCTAGTCAGGTGTTAATGAGGGTCAGAGTGTTGTATTGTACCTGGCTAGTCAGGTGTTTCTGAGGGTCAGAGTGTTGTATTGTACCTGGCTAGTCAGGTGTTTCTGAGGGTCAGAGTGTTGTATTGTACCTGGCTAGTCAGGTGTTTCTGAGGGTCAGAGTGTTGTATTGTACCTGGCTAGTCAGGTGTTTCTGAGGGTCAGAGTGTTGTATTGTACCTGGCTAGTCAGGTGTTTATGAGGGTCAGAGTGTTGTATTGTACCTGGCTAGTCAGGTGTTTCTGAAGGTCAGAGTGTTGTATTATACCTGGCTAGTCAGGTGTTTCTTAAGGTCAGAGTGTTGTATTGTACCTGGCTAGTCAGGTGTTTCAAAAGGTCAGAGTGTTGTATTGTACCTGGCTAGTCAGGTGTTTCTTAAGGTCAGAGTGTTGTATTGTACCTGGCTAGTCAGGTGTTTCTGAGGGTCAGAGTGTTGTATTGTACCTGGCTAGTCAGGTGTTTCTGAGGGTCAGAGTGTTGTATTGTACCTGGCTAGTCAGGTGTTTCTGAGGGTCAGAGTGTTATATTGTACCTGGCTAGTCAGGTGTTTCTGAGGGTCAGAGTGTTGTATTGTACCTGGCTAGTCAGGTGTTTATGAGGGTCAGAGTGTTGTATTGTACCTGGCTAGTCAGGTGTTTCTGAGGGTCAGAGTGTTGTATTGTACCTGGCTAGTCAGGTGTTTCTGAAGATCAGAGTGTTGTATTGTACCTGGCTAGTCAGGTGTTTCTGAGGGTCAGAGTGTTGTATTGTACCTGGCTAGTCAGGTGTTTCTGAGGGTCAGAGTGTTGTATTGTACCTGGCTAGTCAGGTGTTTCTGAGGGTCAGAGTGTTGTATTGTACCTGGCTAGTCAGGTGTTTCTGAGGGTCAGAGTGTTGTATTGTACCTGGCTAGTCAGGTGTTTATGAGGGTCAGAGTGTTGTATTGTACCTGGCTAGTCAGGTGTTTCTGAGGGTCAGAGTGTTGTATTGTACCTGGCTAGTCAGGTGTTTATGAAGGTCAGAGTGTTGTATTGTACCTGGCTAGTCAGGTGTTTCTGAGGGTCAGAGTGTTGTATTGTACCTGGCTAGTCAGGTGTTTCTGAGGGTCAGAGTGTTGTATTGTACCTGGCTAGTCAGGTGTTTCTGAGGGTCAGAGTGTTGTATTGTACCTGGCTAGTCAGGTGTTTATGAGGGTCAGAGTGTTGTATTGTACCTGGCTAGTCAGGTGTTTATGAGGGTCAGAGTGTTGTATTGTACCTGGCTAGTCAGGTGTTTATGAAGGTCAGAGTGTTGTATTGTGCCTGGCTAGTCAGGTGTTTATGAGGGTCAAAGTGTTGTATTGTACCTGGCTAGTCAGGTGTTTATGAGGGTCAGAGTGTTGTATTGTACCTGGCTAGTCAGGTGTTTATGAAGGTCAGAGTGTTGTATTGTACCTGGCTAGTCAGGTGTTTATGAAGGTCAGAGTGTTGTATTGTACCTGGCTAGTCAGGTGTTTATGAAGGTCAGAGTGTTGTATTGTACCTGGCTAGTCAGGTGTTTCTGAGGGTCAGAGTGTTGTATTGTACCTGGCTAGTCAGGTGTTTCTGAAGGTCAGAGTGTTGTATTGTACCTGGCTAGTCAGGTGTTTCTGAAGGGCAGAGTGTTGTATTGTACCTGGCTAGTCAGGTGTTTCTGAGGGTCAGAGTGTTGTATTGTACCTGGCTAGTCAGGTGTTTATGAAGGTCAGAGTGTTGTATTGTACCTGGCTAGTCAGGTGTTTATGAGGGTCAGAGTGTTGTATTGTACCTGGCTAGTCAGGTGTTTATGAAGGTCAGAGTGTTGTATTGTACCTGGCTAGTCAGGTGTTTATGAAGGTCAGAGTGTTGTATTGTACCTGGCTAGTCAGGTGTTTCTGAAGGTCAGAGTGTTGTATTGTACCTGGCTAGTCAGGTGTTTCTGAAGGTCAGAGTGTTGTATTGTACCTGGCTAGTCAGGTGTTTATGAAGGTCAGAGTGTTGTATTGTACCTGGCTAGTCAGGTGTTTTTGAAGGTCAGAGTGTTGTATTGTACCTGGCTAGTCAGGTGTTTCTGAGGGTCAGAGTGTTGTATTGTACCTGGCTAGTCAGGTGTTTATGAGGGTCAGAGTGTTGTATTGTACCTGGCTAGTCAGGTGTTAATGAGGGTCAGAGTGTTGTATTGTACCTGGCTAGTCAGGTGTTAATGAGGGTCAGAGTGTTGTATTGTACCTGGCTAGTCAGCTGTTTCTGAGGGTCAGAGTGTTGTATTGTACCTGGCTAGTCAGGTGTTTCTGAGGGTCAGAGTGTTGTATTGTTCCTGGCTAGTCAGGTGTTAATGAGGGTCAGAGTGTTGTATTGTACCTGGCTAGTCAGGTGTTTATGAAGGTCAGAGTGTTGTATTATACCTGGCTAGTCAGGTGTTTATGAAGGTCAGAGTGTTGTATTGTACCTGGCTAGTCAGGTGTTTATGAAGGTCAGAGTGTTGTATTGTACCTGGCTAGTCAGGTGTTTATGAAGGTCAGAGTGTTGTGTTGTACCTGGCTAGTCAGGTGTTTATGAGGGTCAGAGCGTTGTATTGTACCTGGCTAGTCAGCTGTTTCTGAGGGTCAGAGTGTTGTATTGTACCTGGCTAGTCAGGTGTTTCTGAGGGTCAGAGTGTTGTATTGTACCTGGCTAGTCAGGTGTTTCTGAGGGTCAGAGTGTTGTATTGTACCTGGCTAGTCAGGTGTTTCTGAGGGTCAGAGTGTTGTATTGTACCTGGCTAGTCAGGTGTTTATGAAGGTCAGAGTGTTGTAATGTACCTGGCTAGTCAGGTGTTTCTGAGGGTCAGAGTATTGTATTGTACCTGGCAAATCAGGTGTTTATGAAGGTCAGAGTGTTGTATTGTACCTGGCTAGTCAGGTGTTTCTTAAGGTCAGAGTGTTGTATTGTACCTGGCTAGTCAGGTGTTTCTGAAGGTCAGAGTGTTGTATTGTACCTGGCTAGTCAGGTGTTTATGAAGGTCAGAGTGTTGTATTGTACCTGGCTAGTCAGGTGGTTCTGAGGGTCAGAGTGTTGTATTGTACCTGGCTAGTCAGGTGTTTCTGAGGGTCAGAGTATTGTATTGTACCTGGCTAGTCAGGTGTTTATGAAGGTCAGAGTGTTGTATTGTACCTGGCTAGTCAGGTGTTTCTTAAGGTCAGAGTGTTGTATTGTACCTGGCTAGTCAGGTGTTTCTGAAGGTCAGAGTGTTGTATTGTACCTGGCTAGTCAGGTGTTTATGAAGGTCAGAGTGTTGTATTGTACCTGGCTAGTCAGGTGTTTCTGAGGGTCAGAGTGTTCTATTGTACCTGGCTAGTCAGGTGTTTCTGAGGGTCAGAGTGTTGTATTGTACCTGGCTAGTCAGGTGTTTATGAGGGTCAGAGTGTTGTATTGTACCTGGCTAGTCAGGTGTTTCTGAAGGTCAGAGTGTTGTATTGTACCTGGCTAGTCAGGTGTTTATGAAGGTCAGAGTGTTGTATTGTACCTGGCTAGTCAGGTGTTTATGAAGGTCAGAGTGTTGTATTGTACCTGGCTAGTCAGGTGTTTCTGAGGGTCAGAGTGTTGTATTGTACCTGGCTAGTCAGGTGTTTATGAGGGTCAGAGTGTTGTATTGTACCTGGCTAGTCAGGTGTTAATGAGGGTCAGAGTGTTGTATTGTACCTGGCTAGTCAGGTGTTAATGAGGGTCAGAGTGTTGTATTGTACCTGGCTAGTCAGGTGTTTATGAAGGTCAGAGTGTTGTATTGTACCTGGCTAGTCAGTTGTTTATGAAGGTCAGAGTGTTGTATTGTACCTGGCTAGTCAGGTGTTTATGAAAGTCAGAGTGTTGTATTGTACCTGGCTAGTCAGGTGTTTATGAAGGTCAGAGTGTTGCATTGTACCTGGCTAGTCAGGTGTTTCTGAGGGTCAGAGTGTTGTATTGTACCTGGCTAGTCAGGTGTTTCTGAGGGTCAGAGTGTTGTATTGTACCTGGCTAGTCAGGTGTTTATGAAGGTCAGAGTGTTGTATTGTACCTGGCTAGTCAGGTGTTTCTGAGGGTCAGAGTGTTGTATTGTACCTGGCTAGTCAGGTGTTTCTGAGGGTCAGAGTGTTGTATTGTACCTGGCTAGTCAGGTGTTTCTGAGGGTCAGAGTGTTGTATTGTACCTGGCTAGTCAGGTGTTTCTGAGGGTCAGAGTGTTGTATTGTACCTGGCTAGTCAGGTGTTTATGAGGGTCAGAGTGTTGTATTGTACCTGGCTAGTCAGGTGTTTATGAGGGTCAGAGTGTTGTATTGTACCTGGCTAGTCAGGTGTTTATGAAGGTCAGAGTGTTGTATTGTACCTGGCTAGTCAGGTGTTTATGAGGGTCAAAGTGTTGTATTGTACCTGGCTAGTCAGGTGTTTATGAGGGTCAGAGTGTTGTATTGTACCTGGCTAGTCAGGTGTTTATGAAGGTCAGAGTGTTGTATTGTACCTGGCTAGTCAGGTGTTTATGAAGGTCAGAGTGTTGTATTGTACCTGGCTAGTCAGGTGTTTATGAAGGTCAGAGTGTTGTATTGTACCTGGCTAGTCAGGTGTTTCTGAGGGTCAGAGTGTTGTATTGTACCTGGCTAGTCAGGTGTTTCTGAAGGTCAGAGTGTTGTATTGTACCTGGCTAGTCAGGTGTTTCTGAAGGGCAGAGTGTTGTATTGTACCTGGCTAGTCAGGTGTTTCTGAGGGTCAGAGTGTTGTATTGTACCTGGCTAGTCAGGTGTTTATGAGGGTCAGAGTGTTGTATTGTACCTGGCTAGTCAGGTGTTTATGAAGGTCAGAGTGTTGTATTGTACCTGGCTAGTCAGGTGTTTATGAAGGTCAGAGTGTTGTATTGTACCTGGCTAGTCAGGTGTTTCTGAAGGTCAGAGTGTTGTATTGTACCTGGCTAGTCAGGTGTTTCTGAAGGTCAGAGTGTTGTATTGTACCTGGCTAGTCAGGTGTTTATGAAGGTCAGAGTGTTGTATTGTACCTGGCTAGTCAGGTGTTTATGAAGGTCAGAGTGTTGTATTGTACCTGGCTAGTCAGGTGTTTCTGAGGGTCAGAGTGTTGTATTGTACCTGGCTAGTCAGGTGTTTATGAGGGTCAGAGTGTTGTATTGTACCTGGCTAGTCAGGTGTTAATGAGGGTCAGAGTGTTGTATTGTACCTGGCTAGTCAGGTGTTAATGAGGGTCAGAGTGTTGTATTGTACCTGGCTAGTCAGGTGTTTATGAAGGTCAGAGTGTTGTATTGTACCTGGCTAGTCAGTTGTTTATGAATGTCAGAGTGTTGTATTGTACCTGGCTAGTCAGGTGTTTATGAAGGTCAGAGTGTTGTATTGTACCTGGCTAGTCAGGTGTTTATGAAGGTCAGAGTGTTGCATTGTACCTGGCTAGTCAGGTGTTTCTGAGGGTCAGAGTGTTGTATTGTACCTGGCTAGTCAGGTGTTTCTGAGGGTCAGAGTGTTGTATTGTACCTGGCTAGTCAGGTGTTTCTGAGGGTCAGAGTGTTGTATTGTACCTGGCTAGTCAGGTGTTTATGAAGGTCAGAGTGTTGTAATGTACCTGGCTAGTCAGGTGTTTCTGAGGGTCAGAGTGTTGTATTGTACCTGGCTAGTCAGGTGTTTATGAAGGTCAGAGTGTTGTATTGTACCTGGCTAGTCAGGTGTTTCTGAAGGTCAGAGTGTTGTATTGTACCTGGCTAGTCAGGTGTTTCTGAAGGTCAGAGTGTTGTATTGTACCTGGCTAGTCAGGTGTTTATGAAGGTCAGAGTGTTGTATTGTACCTGGCTAGTCAGGTGTTTCTGAGGGTCAGAGTGTTGTATTGTACCTGGCTAGTCAGGTGTTTCTGAGGGTCAGAGTGTTGTATTGTACCTGGCTAGTCAGGTGTTTATGAGGGTCAGAGTGTTGTATTGTACCTGGCTAGTCAGGTGTTAATGAGGGTCAGAGTGTTGTATTGTACCTGGCTAGTCAGGTGTTAATGAGGGTCAGAGTGTTGTATTGTACCTGGCTAGTCAGGTGTTAATGAGGGTCAGAGTGTTGTATTGTACCTGGCTAGTCAGGTGTTAATGAGGGTCAGAGTGTTGTATTGTACCTGGCTAGTCAGGTGTTTATGAAGGTCAGAGTGTTGTATTGTACCTGGCTAGTCAGTTGTTTATGAAGGTCAGAGTGTTGTATTGTACCTGGCTAGTCAGGTGTTTATGAAGGTCAGAGTGTTGTGTTGTACCTGGCTAGTCAGGTGTTTATGAGGGTCAGAGCGTTGTATTGTACCTGGCTAGTCAGCTGTTTCTGAGGGTCAGAGTGTTGTATTGTACCTGGCTAGTCAGGTGTTTCTGAGGGTCAGAGTGTTGTATTGTACCTGGCTAGTCAGGTGTTTCTGAGGGTCAGAGTGTTGTATTGTACCTGGCTAGTCAGGTGTTTCTGAGGGTCAGAGTGTTGTATTGTACCTGGCTAGTCAGGTGTTTATGAAGGTCAGAGTGTTGTAATGTACCTGGCTAGTCAGGTGTTTCTGAGGGTCAGAGTATTGTATTGTACCTGGCTAGTCAGGTGTTTATGAAGGTCAGAGTGTTGTATTGTACCTGGCTAGTCAGGTGTTTCTTAAGGTCAGAGTGTTGTATTGTACCTGGCTAGTCAGGTGTTTCTGAAGGTCAGAGTGTTGTATTGTACCTGGCTAGTCAGGTGTTTATGAAGGTCAGAGTGTTGTATTGTACCTGGCTAGTCAGGTGGTTCTGAAGGTCAGAGTGTTGTATTGTACCTGGCTAGTCAGGTGTTTCTGAGGGTCAGAGTATTGTATTGTACCTGGCTAGTCAGGTGTTTATGAAGGTCAGAGTGTTGTATTGTACCTGGCTAGTCAGGTGTTTCTTAAGGTCAGAGTGTTGTATTGTACCTGGCTAGTCAGGTGTTTCTGAAGGTCAGAGTGTTGTATTGTACCTGGCTAGTCAGGTGTTTATGAAGGTCAGAGTGTTGTATTGTACCTGGCTAGTCAGGTGTTTCTGAGGGTCAGAGTGTTGTATTGTACCTGGCTAGTCAGGTGTTTCTGAGGGTCAGAGTGTTGTATTGTACCTGGCTAGTCAGGTGTTTATGAGGGTCAGAGTGTTGTATTGTACCTGGCTAGTCAGGTGTTTCTGAAGGTCAGAGTGTTGTATTGTACCTGGCTAGTCAGGTGTTTATGAAGGTCAGAGTGTTGTATTGTACCTGGCTAGTCAGGTGTTTATGAAGGTCAGAGTGTTGTATTGTACCTGGCTAGTCAGGTGTTTCTGAGGGTCAGAGTGTTGTATTGTACCTGGCTAGTCAGGTGTTTATGAGGGTCAGAGTGTTGTATTGTACCTGGCTAGTCAGGTGTTAATGAGGGTCAGAGTGTTGTATTGTACCTGGCTAGTCAGGTGTTAATGAGGGTCAGAGTGTTGTATTGTACCTGGCTAGTCAGGTGTTTATGAAGGTCAGAGTGTTGTATTGTACCTGGCTAGTCAGTTGTTTATGAAGGTCAGAGTGTTGTATTGTACCTGGCTAGTCAGGTGTTTATGAAGGTCAGAGTGTTGTATTGTACCTGGCTAGTCAGGTGTTTATGAAGGTCAGAGTGTTGCATTGTACCTGGCTAGTCAGGTGTTTCTGAGGGTCAGAGTGTTGTATTGTACCTGGCTAGTCAGGTGTTTCTGAGGGTCAGAGTGTTGTATTGTACCTGGCTAGTCAGGTGTTTATGAGGGTCAGAGTGTTGTATTGTACCTGGCTAGTCAGGTGTTAATGAGGGTCAGAGTGTTGTATTGTACCTGGCTAGTCAGGTGTTAATGAGGGTCAGAGTGTTGTATTGTACCTGGCTAGTCAGGTGTTTATGAAGGTCAGAGTGTTGTATTGTACCTGGCTAGTCAGTTGTTTATGAAGGTCAGAGTGTTGTATTGTACCTGGCTAGTCAGGTGTTAATGAAGGTCAGAGTGTTGTGTTGTACCTGGCTAGTCAGGTGTTTATGAGGGTCAGAGTGTTGTATTGTACCTGGCTAGTCAGGTGTTTCTGAGGGTCAGAGTGTTGTATTGTACCTGGCTAGTCAGGTGTTTCTGAGGGTCAGAGTGTTGTATTGTACCTGGCTAGTCAGGTGTTTCTGAGGGTCAGAGTGTTGTATTGTACCTGGCTAGTCAGGTGTTTATGAAGGTCAGAGTGTTGTAATGTACCTGGCTAGTCAGGTGTTTCTGAGGGTCAGAGTATTGTATTGTACCTGGCTAGTCAGGTGTTTATGAAGGTCAGAGTGTTGTATTGTACCTGGCTAGTCAGGTGTTTCTTAAGGTCAGAGTGTTGTATTGTACCTGGCTAGTCAGGTGTTTCTGAAGGTCAGAGTGTTGTATTGTACCTGGCTAGTCAGGTGTTTATGAAGGTCAGAGTGTTGTATTGTACCTGGCTAGTCAGGTGTTTCTGAGGTCAGAGTGTTGTATTGTACCTGGCTAGTCAGGTGTTTCTGAGGGTCAGAGTGTTGTATTGTACCTGGCTAGTCAGGTGTTTATGAGGGTCAGAGTGTTGTATTGTACCTGGCTAGTCAGGTGTTTAATGAGGGTCAGAGTGTTGTATTGTACCTGGCTAGTCAGGTGTTAATGAGGGTCAGAGTGTTGTATTGTACCTGGCTAGTCAGGTGTTTAATGAAGGTCAGAGTGTTGTATTGTACATGGCTAGTCAGGTGTTTATGAAGGTCAGAGTGTTGTATTGTACCTGGCTAGTCAGTGTGTTTATGAAGGTCAGAGTGTTGTATTGTACCTGGCTAGTCAGGTGTTTATGAAGGTCAGAGTGTTGTATTGTACCTGGCTAGTCCAGGTGTTTATGAAGGTCAGAGTGTTTGTATTGTACCTGGCTAGTCAGGTGTTTATGAAGGTCAGAGTGTTGTATTGTACCTGGCTAGTCAGGTGTTTCTGAAGGTCAGAGGTGTTGTATTGTACCTGGCTAGTCAGGTGTTTCTGAAGGGTCAGAGTGTTGTATTGTACCTGGCTAGTCAGGTGTTTCTGAAGGTCAGAGTGTTGTATTGTACCTGGCTAGTCAGGTGTTTCTGAGGTCAGAGTGTTGTATTGTACCTGGCTAGTCAGGTGTTTCTGAGGGTCAGAGTGTTGTATTGTACCTGGCTAGTCAGGTGTTTCTGAGGGTCAGAGTGTTGTATTGTACCTGGCTAGTCAGGTGTTTCTGAGGGTCAGAGTGTTTGTATTGTACCTGGCTAGTCAGGTGTTTATGAAGGTCAGAGTGTTGTATTGTACCTGGCTAGTCAGGGTGTTTATGAAGGTCAGAGTTTTGTATTGTACCTGGCTAGTCAGGTCTTTCTGAAGGTCAGAGTGTTGTATTGTACCTGGCTAGTCAGGTGTTTCTGAAGGTCAGAGTGTTGTATTGTACCTGGCTAGTCAGGTGTTTCTGAAGGGCAGAGTGTTGTATTGTACCTGGCTAGTCAGGTGTTTCTGAGGGTCAGAGTGTTGTATTGTACCTGGCTAGTCAGGTGTTTCTGAGGGTCAGAGTGTTGTATTGTACCTGGCTAGTCAGGTGTTTATGAAGGTCAGAGTGTTGTATTGTACCTGTCTAGTCAGGTGTTTATGAGGGTCAGAGTGTTGTATTGTACCTGGCTAGTCAGGTGTTTATGAGGGTCAGAGTGTTGTATTGTACCTGGCTAGTCAGGTGTTTATGAAGGTCAGAGTGTTGTATTGTACCTGGCTAGTCAGGTGTTTATGAAGGTCAGAGTGTTGTATTGTACCTGGCTAGTCAGGTGTTTATGAAGGTCAGAGTGTTGTATTGTACCTGGCTAGTCAGGTGTTTCTGAGGGTCAGAGTGTTGTATTGTACCTGGCTAGTCAGGTGTTTCTGAAGGTCAGAGTGTTGTATTGTACCTGGCTAGTCAGGTGTTTCTGAAGGGCAGAGTGTTGTATTGTACCTGGCTAGTCAGGTGTTTCTGAGGGTCAGAGTGTTGTATTGTACCTGGCTAGTCAGGTGTTTATGAAGGTCAGAGTGTTGTATTGTACCTGGCTAGTCAGGTGTTTATGAGGGTCAGAGTGTTGTATTGTACATGGCTAGTCAGGTGTTTATGAAGGTCAGAGTGTTGTATTGTACCTGGCTAGTCAGGTGTTTATGAAGGTCAGAGTGTTGTATTGTACCTGGCTAGTCAGGTGTTTCTGAAGGTCAGAGTGTTGTATTGTACCTGGCTAGTCAGGTGTTTCTGAAGGTCAGAGTGTTGTATTGTACCTGGCTAGTCAGGTGTTTATGAAGGTCAGAGTGTTGTATTGTACCTGGCTAGTCAGGTGTTTATGAAGGTCAGAGTGTTGTATTGTACCTGGCTAGTCAGGTGTTTCTGAGGGTCAGAGTGTTGTATTGTACCTGGCTAGTCAGGTGTTTCTGAGGGTCAGAGTGTTGTATTGTACCTGGCTAGTCAGGTGTTTATGAAGGTCAGAGTGTTGTAATGTACCTGGCTAGTCAGGTGTTTCTGAGGGTCAGAGTGTTGTAATGTACCTGGCTAGTCAGGTGTTTATGAAGGTCAGAGTGTTGTATTGTACCTGGCTAGTCAGGTGTTTCTGAAGGTCAGAGTGTTGTATTGTACCTGGCTAGTCAGGTGTTTCTGAAGGTCAGAGTGTTGTATTGTACCTGGCTAGTCAGGTGTTTATGAAGGTCAGAGTGTTGTATTGTACCTGGCTAGTCAGGTGTTTCTGAGGGTCAGAGTGTTGTATTGTACCTGGCTAGTCAGGTGTTTATGAGGGTCAGAGTGTTGTATTGTACCTGGCTAGTCAGGTGTTAATGAGGGTCAGAGTGTTGTATTGTACCTGGCTAGTCAGGTGTTAATGAGGGTCAGAGTGTTGTATTGTACCTGGCCAGTCAGGTGTTAATGAGGGTCAGAGTGTTGTATTGTACCTGGCTAGTCAGGTGTTTATGAAGGTCAGAGTGTTGTATTGTACCTGGCTAGTCAGTTGTTTATGAAGGTCAGAGTGTTGTATTGTACCTGGCTAGTCAGGTGTTTATGAAGGTCAGAGTGTTGTGTTGTACCTGGCTAGTCAGGTGTTTATGAGGGTCAGAGCGTTGTATTGTACCTGGCTAGTCAGGTGTTTCTGGGGGTCAGAGTGTTGTATTGTAACTGGCTAGTCAGGTGTTTCTGAGGGTCAGAGTGTTGTATTGTACCTGGCTAGTCAGGTGTTTCTGAGGGTCAGAGTGTTGTATTGTACCTGGCTAGTCAGGTGTTTCTGAGGGTCAGAGTGTTGTATTGTACCTGCTAGTCAGGTGTTTATGAAGGTCAGAGTGTTGTAAATGTACCTGACTAGTCAGGTGTTTCTGAGGGTCAGAGTGTTGTATTGTACCTGGCTAGTCAGGTGTTTATGAAGGTCAGAGTGTTGTATTGTACCTGGCTAGTCAGGTGTTTCTTAAGGTCAGAGTGTTGTATTGTACCTGGCTAGTCGGGTGTTTCTGAAGGTCAGAGTGTTGTATTGTACCTGGCTAGTCAGGTGTTTATGAAGGTCAGAGTGTTGTATTGTACCTGGCTAGTCAGGTGTTTCTGAGGGTCAGAGTGTTGTATTGTACCTGGCTAGTCAGGTGTTTCTGAGGGTCAGAGTGTTGTATTGTACCTGGCTAGTCAGGTGTTTATGAGGGTCAGAGTGTTGTATTGTACCTGGCTAGTCAGGTGTTAATGAGGGTCAGAGTGTTGTATTGTACCTGGCTAGTCAGGTGTTAATGAGGGTCAGAGTGTTGTATTGTACCTGGCTAGTCAGGTGTTTATGAAGGTCAGAGTGTTGTATTGTACCTGGCTAGTCAGGTGTTTATGAAGGTCAGAGTGTTATATTGTACCTGGCTAGTCAGGTGTTTCTGAAGGTCAGAGTGTTGTATTGTACCTGGCTAGTCAGTTGTTTATGAAGGTCTGAGTGTTGTATTGTACCTGGCTAGTCAGGTGTTTATGAAGGTCAGAGTGTTGTATTGTACCTGGCTAGTCAGGTGTTTATGAAGGTCAGAGTGTTGTATTGTACCTGGCTAGTCAGGTGTTTCTGAGGGTCAGAGTGTTGTATTGTACCTGGCTAGTCAGGTGTTTCTGAAGGTCAGAGTGTTGTATTGTGCCTGGCTAGTCAGGTGTTTCTGAAGGGCAGAGTGTTGTATTGTACCTGGCTAGTCAGGTGTTTCTGAATGTCAGAGTGTTGTATTGTACCTGGCTAGTCGGGTGTTTCTGAGGGTCAGAGTGTTGTATTGTACCTGGCTAGTCAGGTGTTTCTGAGGGTCAGAGTGTTGTATTGTACCTGGCTAGTCAGGTGTTTCTGAGGGTCAGAGTGTTGTATTGTACCTGGCTAGTCAGGTGTTTATGAAAGTCAGAGTGTTGTATTGTACCTGGCTAGTCAGGTGTTTATGAAGGTCAGAGTGTTGTATTGTACCTGGCTAGTCAGGTCTTTCTGAAGGTCAGAGTGTTGTATTGTACCTGGCTAGTCAGGTGTTTCTGAAGGTCAGAGTGTTGTATTGTACCTGGCTAGTCAGGTGTTTCTGAAGGGCAGAGTGTTGTATTGTACCTGGCTAGTCAGGTGTTTCTGAGGGTCAGAGTGTTGTATTGTACCTGGCTAGTCAGGTGTTTCTGAGGGTCAGAGTGTTGTATTGTACCTGGCTAGTCAGGTGTTTATGAAGGTCAGAGTGTTGTATTGTACCTGGCTAGTCAGGTGTTTATGAGGGTCAGAGTGTTGTATTGTACCTGGCTAGTCAGGTGTTTATGAGGGTCAGAGTGTTGTATTGTACCTGGCTAGTCAGGTGTTTATGAAGGTCAGAGTGTTCTATTGTACCTGGCTAGTCAGGTGTTTATGAAGGTCAGAGTGTTGTATTGTACCTGGCTAGTCAGGTGTTTATGAAGGTCAGAGTGTTGTATTGTACCTGGCTAGTCAGGTGTTTCTGAGGGTCAGAGTGTTGTATTGTACCTGGCTAGTCAGGTGTTTATGAAGGTCAGAGTGTTGTATTGTACATGGCTAGTCAGGTGTTTCTGAAGGTCAGAGTGTTGTATTGTACCTGGCTAGTCAGTTGTTTATGAATGTCTGAGTGTTGTATTGTACCTGGCTAGTCAGGTGTTTATGAAGGTCAGAGTGTTGTATTGTACCTGGCTAGTCAGGTGTTTATGAAGGTCAGAGTGTTGTATTGTACCTGGCTAGTCAGGTGTTTCTGAGGGTCAGAGTGTTGTATTGTACCTGGCTAGTCAGGTGTTTCTGAAGGTCAGAGTGTTGTATTGTACCTGGCTAGTCAGTGTTTCTGAAGGGCAGAGTGTTGTATTGTACCTGGCTAGTCAGGTGTTTCTGAATGTCAGAGTGTTGTATTGTACCTGGCTAGTCAGGTGTTTCTGAGGGTCAGAGTGTTGTATTGTACCTGGCTAGTCAGGTGTTTCTGAGGGTCAGAGTGTTGTATTGTACCTGGCTAGTCAGGTGTTTCTGAGGGTCAGAGTGTTGTATTGTACCTGGCTAGTCAGGTGTTTATGAAGGTCAGAGTGTTGTTATTGTACCTGGCTAGTCAGGTGTTATGAAGGGTCAGAGTTTTGTATTGTACCTGGCTATCAGGTCTTTCTGAAGGTCAGAGTGTTGTATTGTACCTGGCTAGTCAGGTGTTTCTGAAGGTCAGAGTGTTTGTATTGTACCTGGCTAGTCAGGTGTTTCTGAAGGGCAGAGTGTTGTATTGTACCTGGCTAGTCAGGTGTTTCTGAGGGTCAGAGTGTTGTATTGTACCTGGCTAGTCAGGTGTTTCTGAGGTCAGAGTGTTGTATTGTACCTGGCTAGTCAGGTGTTTATGAAGGTCAGAGTGTTGTATTGTACCTGTCTAGTCAGGTGTTTATGAGGGGGTCAGAGTGTTGTATTGTACCTGGCTAGTCAGGTGTTTATGAGGGTCAGAGTGTTGTATTGTACCTGGCTAGTCAGGTGTTTATGAAGGTCAGAGTGTTGTATTGTACCTGGCTAGTCAGGTGTTTATGAAGGTCAGAGTGTTGTATTGTACCTGGCTAGTCAGGTGTTTATGAAGGTCAGAGTGTTGTATTGTACCTGGCTAGTCAGGTGTTTCTGAGGGTCAGAGTGTTGTATTGTACCTGGCTAGTCAGGTGTTTCTGAAGGTCAGAGTGTTGTATTGTACCTGGCTAGTCAGGTGTTTCTGAAGGGCAGAGTGTTGTATTGTACCTGGCTAGTCAGGTGTTTCTGAGGGTCAGAGTGTTGTATTGTACCTGGCTAGTCAGGTGTTTATGAAGGTCAGAGTGTTGTATTGTACCTGGCTAGTCAGGTGTTTATGAGGGTCAGAGTGTTGTATTGTACATGGCTAGTCAGGTGTTTATGAAGGTCAGAGTGTTGTATTGTACCTGGCTAGTCAGGTGTTTATGAAGGTCAGAGTGTTGTATTGTACCTGGCTAGTCAGGTGTTTCTGAAGGTCAGAGTGTTGTATTGTACCTGGCTAGTCAGGTGTTTCTGAAGGTCAGAGTGTTGTATTGTACCTGGCTAGTCAGGTGTTTATGAAGGTCAGAGTGTTGTATTGTACCTGGCTAGTCAGGTGTTTATGAAGGTCAGAGTGTTGTATTGTACCTGGCTAGTCAGGTGTTTCTGAGGGTCAGAGTGTTGTATTGTACCTGGCTAGTCAGGTGTTTCTGAGGGTCAGAGTGTTGTATTGTACCTGGCTAGTCAGGTGTTTATGAAGGTCAGAGTGTTGTAATGTACCTGGCTAGTCAGGTGTTTCTGAGGGTCAGAGTGTTGTAATGTACCTGGCTAGTCAGGTGTTTATGAAGGTCAGAGTGTTGTATTGTACCTGGCTAGTCAGGTGTTTCTGAAGGTCAGAGTGTTGTATTGTACCTGGCTAGTCAGGTGTTTCTGAAGGTCAGAGTGTTGTATTGTACCTGGCTAGTCAGGTGTTTATGAAGGTCAGAGTGTTGTATTGTACCTGCTAGTCAGGTGTTTCTGAGGGTCAGAGTGTTGTATTGTACCTGGCTAGTCAGGTGTTTATGAGGGTCAGAGTGTTGTATTGTACCTGGCTAGTCAGGTGTTAATGAGGGTCAGAGTGTTGTATTGTACCTGGCTAGTCAGGTGTTAATGAGGGTCAGAGTGTTGTATTGTACCTGGCCAGTCAGGTGTTAATGAGGGTCAGAGTGTTGTATTGTACCTGGCTAGTCAGGTGTTTATGAAGGTCAGAGTGTTGTATTGTACCTGGCTAGTCAGTTGTTTATGAAGGTCAGAGTGTTGTATTGTACCTGGCTAGTCAGGTGTTTATGAAGGTCAGAGTGTTGTGTTGTACCTGGCTAGTCAGGTGTTTATGAGGGTCAGAGCGTTGTATTGTACCTGGCTAGTCAGGTGTTTCTGGGGGTCAGAGTGTTGTATTGTAACTGGCTAGTCAGGTGTTTCTGAGGGTCAGAGTGTTGTATTGTACCTGGCTAGTCAGGTGTTTCTGAGGGTCAGAGTGTTGTATTGTACCTGGCTAGTCAGGTGTTTCTGAGGGTCAGAGTGTTGTATTGTACCTGGCTAGTCAGGTGTTTATGAAGGTCAGAGTGTTGTAATGTACCTGGCTAGTCAGGTGTTTCTGAGGGTCAGAGTGTTGTATTGTACCTGGCTAGTCAGGTGTTTATGAAGGTCAGAGTGTTGTATTGTACCTGGCTAGTCAGGTGTTTCTTAAGGTCAGAGTGTTGTATTGTACCTGGCTAGTCGGGTGTTTCTGAAGGTCAGAGTGTTGTATTGTACCTGGCTAGTCAGGTGTTTATGAAGGTCAGAGTGTTGTATTGTACCTGGCTAGTCAGGTGTTTCTGAGGGTCAGAGTGTTGTATTGTACCTGGCTAGTCAGGTGTTTCTGAGGGTCAGAGTGTTGTATTGTACCTGGCTAGTCAGGTGTTTATGAGGGTCAGAGTGTTGTATTGTACCTGGCTAGTCAGGTGTTAATGAGGGTCAGAGTGTTGTATTGTACCTGGCTAGTCAGGTGTTAATGAGGGTCAGAGTGTTGTATTGTACCTGGCTAGTCAGGTGTTTATGAAGGTCAGAGTGTTGTATTGTACCTGGCTAGTCAGGTGTTTATGAAGGTCAGAGTGTTGTATTGTACCTGGCTAGTCAGGTGTTTCTGAAGGTCAGAGTGTTGTATTGTACCTGGCTAGTCAGTTGTTTATGAAGGTCTGAGTGTTGTATTGTACCTGGCTAGTCAGGTGTTTATGAAGGTCAGAGTGTTGTATTGTACCTGGCTAGTCAGGTGTTTATGAAGGTCAGAGTGTTGTATTGTACCTGGCTAGTCAGGTGTTTCTGAGGGTCAGAGTGTTGTATTGTACCTGGCTAGTCAGGTGTTTCTGAAGGTCAGAGTGTTGTATTGTGCCTGGCTAGTCAGGTGTTTCTGAAGGGCAGAGTGTTGTATTGTACCTGGCTAGTCAGGTGTTTCTGAATGTCAGAGTGTTGTATTGTACCTGGCTAGTCGGGTGTTTCTGAGGGTCAGAGTGTTGTATTGTACCTGGCTAGTCAGGTGTTTCTGAGGGTCAGAGTGTTGTATTGTACCTGGCTAGTCAGGTGTTTCTGAGGGTCAGAGTGTTGTATTGTACCTGGCTAGTCAGGTGTTTATGAAAGTCAGAGTGTTGTATTGTACCTGGCTAGTCAGGTGTTTATGAAGGTCAGAGTGTTGTATTGTACCTGGCTAGTCAGGTCTTTCTGAAGGTCAGAGTGTTGTATTGTACCTGGCTAGTCAGGTGTTTCTGAAGGTCAGAGTGTTGTATTGTACCTGGCTAGTCAGGTGTTTCTGAAGGGCAGAGTGTTGTATTGTACCTGGCTAGTCAGGTGTTTCTGAGGGTCAGAGTGTTGTATTGTACCTGGCTAGTCAGGTGTTTCTGAGGGTCAGAGTGTTGTATTGTACCTGGCTAGTCAGGTGTTTATGAAGGTCAGAGTGTTGTATTGTACCTGGCTAGTCAGGTGTTTATGAGGGTCAGAGTGTTGTATTGTACCTGGCTAGTCAGGTGTTTATGAGGGTCAGAGTGTTGTATTGTACCTGGCTAGTCAGGTGTTTATGAAGGTCAGAGTGTTCTATTGTACCTGGCTAGTCAGGTGTTTATGAAGGTCAGAGTGTTGTATTGTACCTGGCTAGTCAGGTGTTTATGAAGGTCAGAGTGTTGTATTGTACCTGGCTAGTCAGGTGTTTTCTGAGGGTCAGAGTGTTGTATTGTACCTGGCTAGTCAGGTGTTTCTGAAGGTCAGAGTGTTGTATTGTACCTGGCTAGTCAGGTGTTTCTGAAGGGCAGAGTGTTGTATTGTACCTGGCTAGTCAGGTGTTTCTGAGGGTCAGAGTGTTGTATTGTACCTGGCTAGTCAGGTGTTTATGAAGGTCAGAGTGTTGTATTGTACCTGGCTAGTCAGGTGTTTATGAGGGTCAGAGTGTTGTATTGTACCTGGCTAGTCATATGTTTATGAAGGTCAGAGTGTTGTATTGTACCTGGCTAGTCAGGTGTTTATGAAGGTCAGAGTGTTGTATTGTACCTGGCTAGTCAAGTGTTTCTGAAGGTCAGAGTGTTGTATTGTACCTGGCTAGTCAGGTGTTTCTGAAGGTCAGAGTGTTGTATTGTACCTGGCTAGTCAGGTGTTTATGAAGGTCAGAGTGTTGTATTGTACCTGGCTAGTCAGGTGTTAATGAGGGTCAGAGTGTTGTATTGTACCTGGCTAGTCAGGTGTTAATGAGGGTCAGAGTGTTGTATTGTACCTGGCTAGTCAGGTGGTTATGAAGGTCAGAGTGTTGTATTGTACCTGGCTAGTCAGTTGTTTATGAAGGTCAGAGTGTTGTATTGTACCTGGCTAGTCAGTTGTTTATGAAGGTCAGAGTGTTGTATTGTACCTGGCTAGTCAGGTGTTTATGAAGGTCAGAGTGTTGTATTGTACCTGGCTAGTCAGGTGTTTATGAAGGTCAGAGTGTTGTATTGTACCTGGCTAGTCAGGTGTTTCTGAGGGTCAGAGTGTTGTATTGTACCTGGCTAGTCAGGTGTTTCTGAGGGTCAGAGTGTTGTATTGTACCTGGCTAGTCAGGTGTTCTGAGGGTCAGAGTGTTGTATTGTACCTGGCTAGTCAGGTGTTTATGAAGGTCAGAGTGTTGTAATGTACCTGGCTAGTCAGGTGTTTCTGAGGGTCAGAGTGTTGTATTGTACCTGGCTAGTCAGGTGTTTATGAAGGTCAGAGTGTTGTATTGTACCTGGCTAGTCAGGTGTTTCTGAAGGTCAGAGTGTTGTATTGTACCTGGCTAGTCAGGTGTTTCTGAAGGTCAGAGTGTTGTATTGTACCTGGCTAGTCAGGTGTTTATGAAGGTCAGAGTGTTGTATTGTACCTGGCTAGTCAGGTGTTTCTGAGGGTCAGAGTGTTGTATTGTACCTGGCTAGTCAGGTGTTTCTGAGGGTCAGAGTGTTGTATTGTACCTGGCTAGTCAGGTGTTTATGAGGGTCAGAGTGTTGTATTGTACCTGGCTAGTCAGGTGTTAATGAGGGTCAGAGTGTTGTATTGTACCTGGCTAGTCAGGTGTTAATGAGGGTCAGAGTGTTGTATTGTACCTGGCTAGTCAGGTGTTAATGAGGGTCAGAGTGTTGTATTGTACCTGGCTAGTCAGGTGTTTATGAAGGTCAGAGTGTTGTATTGTACCTGGCTAGTCAGTTGTTTATGAAGGTCAGAGTGTTGTATTGTACCTGGCTAGTCAGGTGTTTCTGAGGGTCAGAGTGTTGTATTGTACCTGGCTAGTCAGGTGTTTATGAAGGTCAGAGTGTTGTAATGTACCTGGCTAGTCAGGTGTTTCTGAGGGTCAGAGTGTTGTATTGTACCTGGCTAGTCAGGTGTTTATGAAGGTCAGAGTGTTGTATTGTACCTGGCTAGTCAGGTGTTTCTTAAGGTCATAGTGTTGTATTGTACCTGGCTAGTCAGGTGTTTCTGAGGGTCAGAGTGTTGTATTGTACCTGGCTAGTCAGGTGTTTCTGAGGGTCAGAGTGTTGTATTGTACCTGGCTAGTCAGGTGTTTATGAGGGTCAGAGTGTTGTATTGTACCTGGCTAGTCAGGTGTTAATGAGGGTCAGAGTGTTGTATTGTACCTGGCTAGTCAGGTGTTAATGAGGGTCAGAGTGTTGTATTGTACCTGGCTAGTCAGGTGTTTATGAAGGTCAGAGTGTTGTATTGTACCTGGCTAGTCAGGTGTTTATGAAGGTCAGAGTGTTGTATTGTACCTGGCTAGTCAGGTGTTTCTGAAGGTCAGAGTGTTGTATTGTACCTGGCTAGTCAGTTGTTTATGAAGGTCTGAGTGTTGTATTGTACCTGGCTAGTCAGGTGTTTATGAAGGTCAGAGTGTTGTATTGTACCTGGCTAGTCAGGTGTTTATGAAGGTCAGAGTGTTGTATTGTACCTGGCTAGTCAGGTGTTTCTGAGGGTCAGAGTGTTGTATTGTACCTGGCTAGTCAGGTGTTTCTGAAGGTCAGAGTGTTGTATTGTACCTGGCTAGTCAGGTGTTTCTGAAGGGCAGAGTGTTGTATTGTACCTGGCTAGTCAGGTGTTTCTGAATGTCAGAGTGTTGTATTGTACCTGGCTAGTCAGGTGTTTCTGAGGGTCAGAGTGTTGTATTGTACCTGGCTAGTCAGGTGTTTCTGAGGGTCAGAGTGTTGTATTGTACCTGGCTAGTCAGGTGTTTCTGAGGGTCAGAGTGTTGTATTGTACCTGGCTAGTCAGGTGTTTATGAAGGTCAGAGTGTTGTATTGTACCTGGCTAGTCAGGTGTTTATGAAGGTCAGAGTGTTGTATTGTACCTGGCTAGTCAGGTCTTTCTGAAGGTCAGAGTGTTGTATTGTACCTGGCTAGTCAGGTGTTTCTGAAGGTCAGAGTGTTGTATTGTACCTGGCTAGTCAGGTGTTTCTGAAGGGCAGAGTGTTGTATTGTACCTGGCTAGTCAGGTGTTTCTGAGGGTCAGAGTGTTGTATTGTACCTGGCTAGTCAGGTGTTTCTGAGGGTCAGAGTGTTGTATTGTACCTGGCTAGTCAGGTGTTTCTCAGTGACTGGGACTCTCTTCTACATAATTGATGGGGTAGATTCATATCAATCTTCTTCAGAAGCTGCTTTGATTAATAGGATCATTAGTTTATTTATTTGTATTATTATTTTTATTGTTTTCCTTATTTTACTAGGCAAGTCAGTTAAGAACAACTTATTTTTTTTACAATGACGGCCTACCAGGGAACAGTGGGTTAACTACCTTGTTCAGGGGCAGAACGACAGATTTTTCCCTTGTCAGCTCTGGGATTCAAGTTACTGGCCCAACGCTCTAACCACTAGGTTACCTGCCACCCCTAAAAAAAAAAAGCATTTAAAACTGAATTGACCAAAAGGAGATTTGTATAATCCTGTACGTATAGTGTATTTCCCTCAGCCTCTTCAAGACAGTACAATAAAGACCAAACAACAAGTCCATGAATAACTCTACAGGTAACCAGGGAGAAAGGAGAGCGGATAACATGATTCCTCTGTGTGGAATCACCATACGCTACAGTGTTCCCATATAGCCGCAGGAGAATCTGCATCCTGCCAGCCCCTGAGCTGAACCATGGAATTAAAGACAACACATTCAGACAGACACAGACACAGACACAGACACACAGACAGACAGACAGACAGACAGGCAGGCAGGCAGGCAGGCAGACAGACAGACAGGCAGGCAGACAGGCAGACAGGCAGACAGGCAGACAGGCAGACAGACAGACACAGGCAGACAGACAGGCAGGCAGACAGACACAGGCAGACAGACAGACACAGGCAGACAGGCAGGCAGACAGACAGACACAGGCAGACAGGCAGGCAGACAGACAGACACAGGCAGACAGACAGGCAGGCAGGCAGACAGGCAGGCAGGCAGACAGACAGACAGATACAGGCAGAGACAGACAGATACAGGCAGACAGACAGACAGACAGACAGACAGACAGACAGACAGACAGACAGACAGACAGACAGACAGAGGTTTAGGAGATTAGACTGACAATATATGCCAAGTACCACGCCCAAATTGGCAGTTAATGAGGTTTGCATTTAAATCCCGGCGAAGTGAAGTGGCACTCTGAATGTGGACGAAAGTGAGGTGCCTCTTCAGCGCTGGTGAGTTAATGCAGGTTAAGAGAGAGAGGGAGAGGGAGAGGGAGAGGGAGAGGGAGAGGGAGAGGGAGAGGGAGAGGGAGAGGGAGAGGGAGAGAGAGAGGGAGAGGGAGAGGGAGAGGGAGCACGAGGATTGCGAAGAAGGGGTCAGCCGCGGTAATAGAATACTGCCCTTCAACGATAGCTACCTCTTGAGTTTGAGTGTGTCGCAGCCGTTGTAGACTCCTGTCGTCTGGTTGGCCTCCTGTATAATGGTTAGGAAACAGCACAGGTGGACACGCATTTATTTCACTCATTACTCATGTTGGAGTAGGGCTGCTTAAGCTCATGAATGCGCAATTTCAATCTGTCCACAGTCACCTTAGGAAATAACAGACACCATGGTCTCAATTTAGTCAGAATTGTGTGTGTGTGTGCCTGTGTGTGTGTGTGTTTCTGAATCTGTGCCTGTGTGCAAGTGAAATAGAATTTCAGTCTTTCCTCAAACCTATGTATACAGTGTGTAGTTAAATATCCTACATAGATGTAAGTGCTTGACCTCTAGGCTACTCCTATAACCTATTAACATTTCAGCCTCAGCAGATCCAGCTTGACCTCTAGGCTACTCCTATAACCTATTAACATTTCAGCCTCAGCAGATCCAGCTTGACCTCTAGGCTACTCCTATAACCTATTAACATTTCAGCCTCAGCAGATCCAGCTTGACCTCTAGGCTACTCCTATAACCTATTAACATTTCAGCCTCAGCAGATCCAGCTTGACCTCTAGGCTACTCCTATAACCTCTACAGGATAGGTGGGTCCACCTTGTGACGGTTGAGCTAACGTAGGCTAATGCGATTAGCATTTGGTTGTTAGTAACAAGAACATTTCCCAGGACAAAGACATATCTGATATTGGTAGAAAGCTTAAATTCTTGTTAATCTAACCGTGTTGTCCGATTCAACTTGACCTCCAAACTACTCCTATAACCTAACAACTTTAACAATTCACTCTCAGCAGATTTAGCTTGGAAAAAGGCCTATATATTGCTCCACTCAGCTGAAAGGCTTGAGCCTTCATGGATGACTAGCCTGTACGAATAAAACGCACACCTGTGCAAAAGTGGAGGGAAAACCTTAATCTCAGTTTCTCTGCCAGACAGATACGTCATCATGCTGGGATCTTGGCCGTAGAAACACACCGTTTAAAAAAAAGTGATTCAATGTTTAAAAACAATTGAAATGTTGTTGTATTTTGCCAGCTGTGAACCACATTCCAAGATATGATCCCACCACTGCCACCAAATGTCATAAGATATCCATGTGGTGGAAAACACCATGCTTCATATCGTAGTGGTGGAAACACCATGCTTCATATCGTAGTGGTGGAAACACCATGCTTCATATCGTAGTGGTGGAAAACACCATGCTTCATATCTTAGTGGTGGAAAACACCATGCTTCATATCGTAGTGGTGGAAAACACCATGCTTCATATCGTAGTGGTGGAAACACCATGCTTCATATCGTAGTGGTGGAAACACCATGCTTCATATCGTAGTGGTGGAAAACACCATGCTTCATATCTTAGTGGTGGAAAACACCATGCTTCATATCGTAGTGGTGGAAAACACCATGCTTCATATCGTAGTGGTGGAAACACCATGCTTCATATCGTAGTGGTGGAAACACCATGCTTCATATCGTAGTGGTGGAAAACACCATGCTTCATATCTTAGTGGTGGAAAACACCATGCTTCATATCGTAGTGGTGGAAAACACCATGCTTCATATCGTAGTGGTGGAAACACCATGCTTCATATCGTAGTGGTGGAAACACCATGCTTCATATCTTAGTGGTGGAAAACACCATGCTTCATATCGTCGTGGTGGAAAACACCATGCTTCATATCGTCGTGGTGGAAAACACCATGCTTTATATCGTAGTGGTGGAAACACCATGCTTCATATCATAATGGTGGAAAACACCATGCTTCATATCGTAGTGGTGGAAACACCATGCTTCATATCGTAGTGGTGGAAACACCATGCTTCATATCGTAGTGGTGGAAACACCATGCTTCATATCATAGTGGTGGAAATACCATGCTTCATATCGTAGTGGTGGAAACACCATGCTTCATATCGTAGTGGTGGAAACACCATCTCACACCATGGCCTTTTTTGCCTTTACCTCCCTTATCTCACATCATTTGCTCACATTGTATATAGTCTTATTTTGTTCTACTGCATCATTGATTGTATGTTGTTTTACTCCATGTGTAACTCTGTGTTTTTGTATGTTGTCAAACTGCTTTGCTTTATCTTGGCCAGGTCGCAATTGTAAATGAGAACTTGTTCTCAACTTGCCTACCTGGTTAAATAAAGGTGAAATAAAAAAATAAAAAATAAAAAAAATAGTTGTGGAAAACACCATGCTTAATATCCCAGTGGTGGAAAACACCATGATTCATATCATAATGGTGGAAAACACCATGCTTCATATCATAATGGTGGATAACACCATGCTTCATATCGTAGTGGTGGAAAACACCATGCTTCATATCGTAGTGGTGGAAAACCCCATGCTTCATATCATAATGGTGGATAACACCATGCTTCATATCATAATGGTGGAAAACACAATGCTTCATATCATAATGGTGGAAAACACCATGCTTCATATCATAATGGTGGATAACACCATGCTTCATATCATAATGGTGGATAACACCATGCTTCATATCATAATGGTGGAAAACACCATGCTTCATATCATAATGGTGGATAACACCATGCTTCACATCGTAGTGGTGGATAACACCATGCTTCATATCGTAGTGGTGGAAAACACCATGCTTCATATCGTAGTGGTGGAAAACCCCATGCTTCATATCATAATGGTGGATAACACCATGCTTCATATCATAATGGTGGAAAACACAATGCTTCATATCATAATGGTGGAAAACACCATGCTTCATATCATAATGGTGGATAACACCATGCTTCATATCATAATGGTGGAAACACCATGCTTCATATCGTAGTGGTGGAAAACACCATGCTTCATATCATAGTGGTGGAAAACACCATGCTTCATATCGTAGTGGTGGAAACACCATGCTTCATATCGTAGTGGTGGAAACACCATGCTTCATATCATAGTTGTGGAAAACACCATGCTTCATATCGTCGTGGTGGAAAACACCATGCTTCATATCGTAGTGGTGGAAACACCATGCTTCATATCATAATGGTGGAAAACACCATGCGTCATATCGTAGTGGTGGAAACACCATGCTTCATATCGTAGTGGTGGAAACACCATGCTTCATATCGTAGTGGTGGAAACACCATGCTTCATATCATAGTGGTGGAAACACCATGCTTCATATCGTAGTGGTGGAAACACCATGCTTCATATCGTAGTGGTGAAAACACCATCTCACACCATGGCCTTTTTTGCCTTTACCTCCCTTATCTCACATCATTTGCTCACATTGTATATAGTCTTATTTTTTTCTACTGCATCATTGATTGTATGTTGTTTTTCTCCATGTGTAACTCTGTGTTTTTGGATGTTGTCAAACTGCTTTGCTTTATCTTGGCCAGGTCGCAATTGTAAATGAGAACTTGTTCTCAACTTGCCTACCTGGTTAAATAAAGGTGAAATAAAAAAATAAAAAATAAAAAAAAATAGTTGTGGAAAAAACCATGCTTAATATCCCAGTGGTGGAAAACACCATGATTCATATCATAATGGTGGAAAACACCATGCTTCATATCATAATGGTGGATAACACCATGCTTCATATCGTAGTGGTGGAAAACACCATGCTTCATATCGTAGTGGTGGAAAACCCCATGCTTCATATCATAATGGTGGATAACACCATGCTTCATATCATAATGGTGGAAAACACAATGCTTCATATCATAATGGTGGAAAACACCATGCTTCATATCATAATGGTGGATAACACCATGCTTCATATCATAATGGTGGATAACACCATGCTTCATATCATAATGGTGGAAAACACCATGCTTCATATCATAATGGTGGATAACACCATGCTTCATATCGTAGTGGTGGATAACACCATGCTTCATATCGTAGTGGTGGAAAACACCATGCTTCATATCGTAGTGGTGGAAAACCCCATGCTTCATATCATAATGGTGGATAACACCATGCTTCATATCATAATGGTGGAAAACACAATGCTTCATATCATAATGGTGGAAAACACCATGCTTCATATCATAATGGTGGATAACACCATGCTTCATATCGTAGTGGTGGAAAATACCATGCTTCATATCGTAGTGGTGGAAAACACCATGCTTCATATCATAATGGTGGATAACACCATGCTTCATATCATAATGGTGGAAAACACCATGCTTCATATCGTAGTGGTGGAAAACACCATGCTTCATATCATAATGGTGGAAAACACCATGCTTGATATCGTTGTGGTGAAAACACCATGCTTCATATCATAATGGTGGAAAACACCATGCTTGATATCGTTGTGGTGAAAACACCATGCTTCATATCGTAGTGGCGGAAAACACCATGCTTCATATCATAATGGTGGAAAACACCATGCTTCATATCGTTGTGGTGAAAACACCATGCTTCATATCGTAGTGGCGGAAAACACCATGCTTCATATCATAATGGTGGGAAACACCATGCTTCATATCATAATGGTGGAAAACACCATGCTTCATATCATAATGGTGGAAAACACCATGCTTCATATCATAATGGTGGAAAACACCATGCTTCATATCATAATGGTGGAAAACACCATGCTTGATATCGTTGTGGTGGAAACACCATGCTTCATATCATAGTGGTGGAAAACACCATGCTTCATATCATAGTGGTGGAAAACACCATGCTTCATATCGTAGTGGTGGAAACACCATGCTTCATATCGTAGTGGTGGAAACACCATGCTTCATATCATAGTTGTGGAAAACACCATGCTTCATATCGTCGTGGTGGAAAACACCATGCTTCATATCGTAGTGGTGGAAACACCATGCTTCATATCATAATGGTGGAAAACACCATGCGTCATATCGTAGTGGTGGAAACACCATGCTTCATATCGTAGTGGTGGAAACACCATGCTTCATATCGTAGTGGTGGAAACACCATGCTTCATATCATAGTGGTGGAAACACCATGCTTCATATCGTAGTGGTGGAAACACCATGCTTCATATCGTAGTGGTGAAAACACCATCTCACACCATGGCCTTTTTTGCCTTTACCTCCCTTATCTCACATCATTTGCTCACATTGTATATAGTCTTATTTTTTTCTACTGCATCATTGATTGTATGTTGTTTTTCTCCATGTGTATCTCTGTGTTTTTGGATGTTGTCAAACTGCTTTGCTTTATCTTGGCCAGGTCGCAATTGTAAATGAGAACTTGTTCTCAACTTGCCTACCTGGTTAAATAAAGGTGAAATAAAAAAATAAAAAATAAAAAAAAATAGTTGTGGAAAAAACCATGCTTAATATCCCAGTGGTGGAAAACACCATGATTCATATCATAATGGTGGAAAACACCATGCTTCATATCATAATGGTGGATAACACCATGCTTCATATCGTAGTGGTGGAAAACACCATGCTTCATATCGTAGTGGTGGAAAACCCCATGCTTCATATCATAATGGTGGATAACACCATGCTTCATATCATAATGGTGGAAAACACAATGCTTCATATCATAATGGTGGAAAACACCATGCTTCATATCATAATGGTGGATAACACCATGCTTCATATCATAATGGTGGATAACACCATGCTTCATATCATAATGGTGGAAAACACCATGCTTCATATCATAATGGTGGATAACACCATGCTTCATATCGTAGTGGTGGATAACACCATGCTTCATATCGTAGTGGTGGAAAACACCATGCTTCATATCGTAGTGGTGGAAAACCCCATGCTTCATATCATAATGGTGGATAACACCATGCTTCATATCATAATGGTGGAAAACACAATGCTTCATATCATAATGGTGGAAAACACCATGCTTCATATCATAATGGTGGATAACACCATGCTTCATATCGTAGTGGTGGAAAATACCATGCTTCATATCGTAGTGGTGGAAAACACCATGCTTCATATCATAATGGTGGATAACACCATGCTTCATATCATAATGGTGGAAAACACCATGCTTCATATCGTAGTGGTGGAAAACACCATGCTTCATATCATAATGGTGGAAAACACCATGCTTGATATCGTTGTGGTGAAAACACCATGCTTCATATCATAATGGTGGAAAACACCATGCTTGATATCGTTGTGGTGAAAACACCATGCTTCATATCGTAGTGGCGGAAAACACCATGCTTCATATCATAATGGTGGAAAACACCATGCTTCATATCGTTGTGGTGAAAACACCATGCTTCATATCGTAGTGGCGGAAAACACCATGCTTCATATCATAATGGTGGGAAACACCATGCTTCATATCATAATGGTGCAAAACACCATGCTTCATATCATAATGGTGGAAAACACCATGCTTCATATCATAATGGTGGAAAACACCATGCTTCATATCATAATGGTGGAAAACACCATGCTTGATATCGTTGTGGTGGAAACACCATGCTTCATATCATAGTGGTGGAAAACACCATGCTTCATATCATAGTGGTGAAAACACCATGTTTCATATCATAGTGGTGAAATCTCCATGCTTCATATCATAGTGGTGGAAAACACCATGCTTCATATCATAGTGGTGGAAAACACCATGCTTCATATCATAGTGGTGAAATCTCCATGCTTCATATCATAGTGGTGGAAAACACCATGCTTCATATCATAGTGGTGGAAAACACCATGCTTCATATCATAGTGGTGGAAAACACCATGCTTCATATCATAATGGAGGAAAAAACATGCTTCATATCATAATGGTGGAAAACACCATGCTTCATATCGTAGTGGTGGAAAACACCATGCTTCATATCGTAGTGGTGGATAACACCATGCTTCATATCGTACTGGTGGAAACACCATGCTTCATATCGTAGTGGTGGAAACACCATGCTTCATATCATAATGGTGGAAACACCATGCTTCATATCGTAGTGGTGGAAACGCCATGCTTCATATCGTAGTGGTGGAAACACCATGCTTCATATCATAATGGTGGAAAACACCATGCTTCATATCATAATGGTGGAAAACACCATGCTTCATATCATAATGGTGGAAACACCATGCTTCATATCGTAGTGGTGGAAAACACCATGCTTCATATCATAATGGTGGAAACACCATGCTTCATATCGTAGTGGTGGAAACACCATGCTTCATATCATAATGGTGGAAAACACCATGCGTCATATCGTAGTGGTGGAAACACCATGCTTCATATCATAATGGTGGAAAACACCATGCGTCATATCGTAGTGGTGGAAACACCATGCTTCATATCATAATGGTGGAAACACCATGCTTCATATCATAATGGTGGAAACACCATGCTTCATTAGTATTCAATGCGTATGGAAACTCACTAAAGCACCGTGGTTCTTTTCAACATTCATTTAAATTATTCCCTATTCTTTCTTCCATACACACAGTATATCTGAAATTCCCCCCTGTCTACTACATTGTGCTTGTGCTAAGTAAAAACTAAACAAAAACAAAGAAAAGAAAATGTAAAAACATTGATTAAATAGCATAAGGATACTTTATATATTCTATATGGCTATATCACTGCCCAGCTGTCAACTCATTACATTCTGTATGTGGATCTAGACGTTGGTTCTGAATTGATCAGAACCCTTTCTTCTCAACACATGCATGTCAACAGCTCTGTGATATGTCATAAACCAGACTCTCACAAAAACAATAATGATACTTATCAGTCACCAGCCTTGGGTTTTTACGCACCAAGATGGAAGAAAAGAAACACATATCTCCAGCTTGAATGTTATTGGACCTCAGAAAACATAGATTTTTTTTGGTTTTGTTTGTGGTGCTGATAATTCACTCCCAGTTAGAGATTGATGACTACAACAAGTCCATAAAAGATGTTACCATTATATTTCACAGCTAGGATTTATTTCAGGACGTTGTCAAGGTGTTTCTAGAAAACAAGTAACAATTCAATAAATGTCGAATATCATACTTTAAAGGCCCAGTGCAGTCAAAAACGTGACTTTCCTGTGTTTTATAGATACAGTATTTCAACACTATGAGGTTGGAATAATACTTTTGAAATTGTGAAAATTATGATAATGCCCTTTTGGTGTAAGAACTATTTGAAAAAATTGGACTGAAATTTTAACCTGTTTTGGTAGGATGTAGTTTTGGCCTTCCTGATGACATCAACAGGCAGTAGTTAATAGTTAGTTAATAAATAGACCAATAAGAAAGAGAGTTCCAAACCTCTCTGCCAATAACATGTCGTTTTCAGTTTCCCCTCCCCATTCATCTCCCAGACAGTCCTTACTTGAGAAATTGCTATTTATTTTTTTGACCATTTTAATTTAAACCAATCACAGTAATGTCATTCATTTGTTACCCAGAAATTATTTAAAAAATGATAATAATGTCTTCATTGGACCTTTATTACTAAACAGAACTTTTATTTAAGATATTTTATTCACAGTATTTGAATAAGAGTCTACAGTAACAGTGTGTGTTAATAATGCTTTTACTACTGTTTGGACCATGGCAATTTAATGAGCTGCTTTTGGATATATGGGGGAAGGTGGCTAGCTGGGTCTGTCAAAAACAAACTGACCTATGTGACCATACACGTCACTTAGCCACTTTAGTGAGATAATTACCATTGTAGTACGATCAGCACTTTGTAAAAGTGACTGGGACTCTCTTGACTAATTTTCCTTCCAATTTAATACTCCTACGCTCCAAGCTAATGGTATTCTTCTTTCCTCTTCGCGCCTATCACTTCACCATTTTTCAGCGCATGAGTGTACATTTGCGGATTCATTTGTTTCGTTATTTGCAGAATTTGAAGATCCTCTCTAGCTAAATGGAATGGAAGTAGTAGTTATTTTATGTATTTCAAGTAATACTGTAAGAAACTGTAGAATAAAAGTATTAACACGATAATAAAATACTTAGCATGATGGCATCCAGATGATCTTCAGAAGAGACAAACGACAAGAGGAAATTGGCACACACACACACACACACTCCACACACACACACACACACACACACACACACACACACACACACACACACACACACACACACACACACACACACACACACACACACACACACACACACACACACACACACACACACACACTCCCCACACAATTTCCCCACAATGCCGTTGTGTGATCCCTGACATCACAGGTCACCTGACCCTCCCTCTGACCTCTTACAGCATGTTTCCAACGTCCATTCCACAATTCTCCAGTCACTGGTTAAAGCCTTCCTGTTTAACAGGAAGTTCCTCATCACGCCTGCCAGAGTTAAAACGCTCAACAACATGACATGCCAGCCTGCAGGAACCTATATAAATTATACTGTGTTTCACCACCTCCATGTAAACACTCGGAGTGCGTGCCAAATGGCAGCAAATTCCCTATTTAGCGCAGAGCTCTTTCTGGTCAAAAGCAGTGCACTATAAAGGGAATGGGAGCCATTTGGGATGCAATCCATGGACTCGCATGGTGGTGTTTTCCTTCTGTTAATAGGTGGACTTTAGGTCAGTACACTAGCTGCAGTAGACCAGCATAGCTGAGGTGAAGTCATAGCATAGCTGAGGTGAAGTCGTATCAGAGCTGAGGTGAAGTCGTATCAGAGCTGAGGGGAAGTCGTACCAGAGCTGAGGTGAAG